>NW_004798736.1:46903-48353 GCF_000002075.1 Aplysia californica | reverse complement strand
CCCCCCCCCCACCTACCAACCACCCTTCCACAACTAAAGAAAAGAACAGGAGTATTTTGTCTTGTTTTAATAACAATATACTTTTTAAAAATTCGCTTCTCTTAAGTTATTTCTTTGTCATGACTTCAGTTTATTCTTTACATCACTTATTCTAAATACGTTTGACCTAACGTGACTGTCTGATCCCTCTTTAAATTTTCTCCAAGTTTTGTTTGACCTCTTCTGTGTCCTCTGGGGCTACCACGATTGTGACTACCCCTTTTTCGAGTCATTGTTTTTTTCCCCTTTCCCCTTTTTTGCCGGGGGACAAGGGAGAGAGAAAAAAGAGAGATGAGATAGAGAGAAGGAGAGAGAGAGAGAGAGAGAGAGAGAGAGAGAGAGAGAGAGAAAGAGAGAGAGAAAGAGAGGGGTGAGAGAGACACAGAGGAACGGAGACAGATACGGGAGAAAGAAAAGGGGAAAGTAGGAAAGAATAATAAACTTATGAATGAAAGGAGGAATGAACGAAAGGAGGTTAGAATTAATAAATATATTTTATATTTAAAAACAAACAAAAGAAACAGAAACAAAACAAATAACAAATAAACAAACACATTAAAAATAAATAATAAAAATAGCTTTACTTGTTATATATTATTGATCCGATTTTTAAAATATTAATACATTCACATAATAAAATCTTTAATAGAAATGTTTTCATGACGCCACCGACACAACTTAAATCTTTTAGGAATCGAACCCTGCCTTTGTGGGCCTATCCGGGCCGAGAGGGATACAACATCCCAGAAGAAAGATTGAGGCACTCGATCAAAATTCTCTCTTTCTAATTTTAGTAGGAGTTTTAGGGCACTTGCAACACAATAATGTCATATAGATTTAAATGCCGAAGAATAATAAAAGTGTTACAAGAGTAACTAACACAAAAAAAGAAGGAGGAGAGATAAGGGCGAGAGATGTCTGAAAGGAAAGGAGGAGAAAACCACACCAGAGCACCCGCCAACCACCGGCCAAATTTTCTCCGCACGGGAATCAAACTCGGGTCATCTGTGCGGGACAATGGCGCGCCTAACAGCTACACCACACACGCTGCTGATTTAAGTAATCAAAGACCCTTCCCAATAACAATGAGGTCAAAAGCATACTTCTTAAAATAGACTTTTATGGTTGGGCGCCTCGCCGTCGCACGCAGAAGACCTAATAAGTTCGATTCCCGAGTGGTGTGAATTATTATGAAGTATCTCTGCCTGTCTGTTTGGACGCTGTATGTTTCTCAGCACGGGTTTACGCTGACAGGCAGGGTGGAAGCCAGCCTCCTAAATAATGTAAGTTGTGAACGATCTTGGGGTGTACCTTGCTGTTCTTTACTTTTCCGATCCAGCGGCCATCTGAGTTCTAGCGAGAAACAGCTGCAATAAGTCAGAAAAACTAAATAGATCAGAATTACTGGGGG
>NW_004798736.1:44795-46137 GCF_000002075.1 Aplysia californica | reverse complement strand
ACCCCCCAAAAAAAGAGAAAAAGAAAAAGTAGAAGTAGAAAACATTCGATAAAAATTGCCTAACCGGCGGAAAAAAATCGTTTTCTTCAACTTCATCATTTTCACGATCGTCTGAATTCACCACGATGCCTCACATAATATTAGATGTATGATTTTACATTTCAACGGGTGCGCGTTCTTCTGCAAATCAGATAGTTTTTTTTATTGCGAGAGGGGGGAGTGGGGTGGGGGTTGCCAACTGTCTGTATCTTCTGCAAATACAAGTGAAAGAATGATCAAAATCATCATCATCATCGTCATCAAGATGGTATAAGAACTTTGTAAATGAAGAGCTCAGCCCATGTTGCCGAAGATGCAGCCATGAAAAGGAGGTTGTCAAGCATATGTTTGAATGTCCGGGAACAATGGCAATTCGTATGTAGTTATTTGGACGAGTGGAGGTGCCGCTAAGCATATTGACAATGGAGCCGAAAAAGAGCCTCGCTCTCGCTCAAAGATTTCTTCGTGGAGTCCGCCAGGCCCATTAAGGAAACAAAAAAAAATCATCATCATCATCATTATTATTATCATAATTATTAGTGATTGTAACTGTCTAAAGTCCACATCCTCAGTATTTAGGTCATATATAAGGCGGGCTGCGTAGTCCCTGGCTGCATGACCAGCTCGGGCTAAGTGGGAGGATACGACGTGCCGGCAGACAGGCAGATACGTAGACAACTAATGTGAACACTTTTCCGGGGATTGAACTCACGTCGTCTGCGTAAGACGACGAAGAGCCTAACACCTACACCACATACCTCGGATCCTAGTCTGTCCCGCTCTTTGACGAGTGGTTGGTTGGCGGGTGCAGCAGTTTGATTTGCTCGTCCTTTCCTAACACATATCTAACGTCCTTTTCTCTCCCCCTCCTTCTTTTATTTGTAGTATGTTACTGTCCATCAACACCTCGAATCTCCGGCATTTATTTGACCTAGATCTAGCTACGTAACACACACCGTAAAACGCCAACTGAAACTATGTGCTGTCATAACCCTAAAAGTAATTTGCGACCCCTCCCCCCAACGTTCCCAAAATAGGTGAAAATCTGACACAGCGTCACACCAACGGACTTGTGGCCCCACAAGGAGTGGACACCCTGGGCGGTTTGTTTTGTTTTGTATCGTTTTTGTTTTGGTAAGTGTTTTACAGCGCTCGCAACTCCATAAGGCCACATTAAACATTATCAGTTTACTAGGAATGAATGTTGAATTTTGCCCTGGTGGCAGCAGAACATTACTTTTGTCTATTTTAGAACACCCAAAGGATCTTGTACGGGCGCAACTTACCCTTGAGTGTGGCTGAA
>NW_004798736.1:42170-44089 GCF_000002075.1 Aplysia californica | reverse complement strand
AACCCGATTTCATTTTTACCACGTCTAACGCCACTTCGATCGCCCTCCCCATTCTCTTCCCTTTCTTTCTGTTTCTCTTTTTATTCCCTGTTTTCTCTCTCTTTCAATATCCATGTCCCTCTCGGTGTCTGGTTTGTTCTACCCCCTCTCTGTGTCGCTTTCTCTCTCTCTCTCTCTCTCTCTCTCTCTCTCTCTCTCTCTCTCTCTCTCTCTCTCTCTCTCTCTCTCTCTCTCTCTCTCCCTCTCTCTCTCTTGGTCCCTATCTATCTCCCCTTCCCTGTCTTTATATAGAACTAGCCTGCGTATCCGTTCTATGAAAGGGAAAATAATCTTTTCTAGACACACATTAATGTTGCAATGTAAATAAAAATGTCAGAACTGCAGCAATTTAAACAGCTGTTTGATTAAAACAGGATGGTTCTATTCTATGCCTGAGAAAAAATAATTCGAAAGTGAATCTCACCCAAAACTGATGTAGATCTATATTGCCCAAAACCTCTGGGTATACAAAAATTCCTGGTTTTATTGTTGGGTGCCAAAATGGGAACAGCATCTGTATCTCCAATTCTTGAGATGGCTACATACAACATTCCATGTGAAAATACTGTGAATGTGAGATCTAGGCCAAATGTACGGAGAGACTGTCCCTGAGCTTTATTAATCATTATGGCAAAGCATGGTCTGAGGGGAAATTGTTTTCGTTGGAATAGAAAAGGTAGTCCACTGTCTGTTGGTTGAAATATATTTCGAGGAGTCCAGGGTTTTTCATTATTATATGGTCCAGAAAAATGTCAACCTCGGCGACGTTTGGCATGGTTTGTATTACTACACATCTTGTACCATTCATTAATTTTGGTGGATTAAGAGAGCGGAGGACCATTACGGGAATACCAGTCTTCAATTTCAGAACATGGGGTGGCAGGCCGGCCAGTTGAGTGGAATTCCACAGGATAGTGGGTTGCATCGTCTTCGTTGAGTGCAATATATATATAGACTGATAGACTTTGGGTGTCGACAACATCATGCCTATGAGTTTGTTGCTAATGTTTTAGACTGTTTCGTTTAAAGGAGATAGTATGGCCCTTTCTGACAGCCATTGCAAAATTTCCAAATTGTCTGCGAAATCGGGAAAAACTTGGTTGATGAAGTCTTCAATAGAAATAGAAACTTTTCCAAGTTCGAGAACGCTGGTTCAACAACAAATGATTTCCTTCGGAGTCCAATGTCCAATAATAATTTTGAGAATGAGGCTTCTTCAAAGTCACCATGTAAGTGAACACGCACGTTCGTTGGGAGGTTCAGTGTTTTCCCATCTGGCCACAAATAGGACTTTTTGATGCATGCGGTGACAATGTCGTCTCTTGTGCCAGATCTGGCTACTGGCATAATCGGTCGAAAATCTCCGCATAAAAGAACTGGAAAGCCACCCGTTGTATCTGTTGTGGAGTTAATATCTAGAAATGTCCTGTCCAGAGCTTTACAGCTAGCCTTATTCAATCAGCATAGGTGCTTCGTCAATGACTATGGCACTGCAATCATTGAGGAGCCTTGCTAAGGATGTCTGCTTCTTGATAGACAACATAGGTGAGTCACATCTGGCTACATCTAAAGGTACTTTAAAGGTTCTGTAAACAATTCTAGCAAGTATTGTCAAGACCTAGATCAGCATCAGTGTATGTAAAGGGTGGTAGATTTCTACTGAGCGTATCAGTATCAGGTTGATCTTCTTCCTCCTCTTCGTTTACTTCATGTTCTTCTTCGCCCTTTGTATTTTCAGTGTTCACACCTGATCTAGATCTAGATCTAGATTTACTCTTCCTTTGTCTCTTAGCCACAGGTGTCATTCGTCCAATGGCTCACCGTTTGGGAGGCATTGTGATTTTATTCTCATCTAGATTTAGATAGATCTAACACACACA
>NW_004798736.1:40633-41949 GCF_000002075.1 Aplysia californica | reverse complement strand
CACAACAGACAGTCAAGAACATCATCAAATGCAACACCAGGGAACAGTGGATGAATGGATGGGCGATGGGCAAAAGTGAAAGAACTGTATTTTTACCCCCGTATAGTCACCGTCTATATGATTTATGAGGCGGGCTGCTTAGACCCTTTCTGTCAGAGCCAACCTGAGCTGAGAAGGATATAACGTCCCAGCATTTTGACATGGATACTCGAACAAAAAATTCCTCACTCGCGAATCGAACTCGTTCTTTCTGCGCGCGACGGCGAAGCACTGTGACATTACATAGCCTACGCCGGTTTTACGTATATCGTCAAAGGAGCTAGCAAAGGGGATATTATATAGCCCTGAAAACCCCTCCAACTAGCCAAACTCCAGGACACCAAGCTATGTTTTTTGAACCACAGTCATCCGCACGGTAGCCCAACACCATACCAACTAAGCCACTGCTCCCCTCCCCCACCCCCTTTCCTCCCAGAGTGTTGTAGGAAAGAGCAAAAAACAAACCAACAAACCAACAAACAAAACAAACAATCCGCCTAAAAACAAACAACAACCAAAAACAAAACACAAAAGAGGGGTCGGGGGAAGAGGGAGTCGTTCAAGCCTTTATTTGGTCGCTTTTAAGGACAAGCGGGCTAACCCAGATTGCAGGGTTTTCCAGAAATCTTGACCTACACCAAACATATAGGAGAAGTTTGGTTTCTTAGGTTTTTGCTATTTGTTTCGTCATAGAGAAAACTCTCCTTGTCTTTTAAAGAAACTGAACAAAACATTTAAGGGTCCTAAAACTTTACCTTCGATTTTCTCAAAATAGCATTTTTCGGGATAGCCGCCTGATGCTTAAAAGCGACCATTTAGCCCTGTCTAAGAACCTTCGGCAGGAAATTTGAAAATAATTTACAAGTCAGATATGTATGGAATCTTTAATGACGTGCTTTACGGTGATTCGACATTACGCTACCTTAGAGTTACAAAGTTCTATCTGCATGTTTTTGGCCGTTTTGAGTTACTAAGTGTCTGAAACAAAGCGATCTATCTCCTCCATGAAAATTGAAAGATTATTCGGAGTCAAGATATTCAAAGGTCAATGACATTGGACAGGAAATGTAAAAATGATTTACAAGCCAACCTATGCATTAACTCTTTGACATTCTGGTCAATTACCGATTTTCAAAGACGCACAATGTTTCGGTGGTTGGTTGGCGGGTGCTCTGGAGTTGTTTACTCCAACATTTCAATCAAACATCTGTCAGGGGGCTCTCATGGTATAGAGGTTACGACGGTGTTCGCTTCTCATATGTATATATATATATTAT
>NW_004798736.1:34239-36623 GCF_000002075.1 Aplysia californica | reverse complement strand
TGTGTGTGTGTGCGCGCGCGTGTGAGTGTGTGTCTGCGTGTCTCTGTGTGTGTGAGTGTGTGTGTGTGTCCCTCTCTCTTTCTCGTACTCACACACAGTTTGATATTGTTCGTGTTCGCGTGTTGCGTGAGTACTTGTGAGTAGAGTTGGGCGAAGAATCGATTCCCCGATTAATGCCCCGGAAGAAAAGTTCCGACTCCTTTGTACGTAAACCAACAGTTACCAGTTATTTTAATCATTCAAATCTTTTTCTAAAAAAAAAAAAAGAATTTATCTTTAAAAAAAAAAAAAGGTGCTTCGTAGTGTTCCGAAATCAAAGTTATCCTAGACCCTGAATGTATTCGGAGCCAACCAGGTAAGCGAGGGAAGAAAACACATCATTACAAAGTAAGTAATTGGGTTAGGAGTCGATTTCGACGGTTCTTAGCTTTCAATAACCGGGAACCTAACCGCCCATAGTCATGGTAAGTAATGAGGTCAAGAAGCAAAAGCCGGTCGTCCTCGAAGCAATCAGGTGCAAGAGTTTGTCGTACAAATGTCGTGGTGTTGGCGCTGTCGGCTTTGTGCAGGACAGCTATTTAATTATCGATTTAATTCCAGTTTTACAGCACTTGCAACACAATTAGATCATATTCATGCCGACGATTAGAGATATTACTTGGTAGAAGAAGAAGGAGAGATAACGACGATTGATATTTGATAGAATCGAAAGAAGGAGCAAGCCACACTAGAGCACCCGCCAAACACCTATTGGATAATCTTTGTTAGAGTTAGAGTAAAAAAAAAGTCCACCAACACAATAAGTCGTCTTGTAGTGCAGGGAAGAGACACGATAGTACAGTCACGTTTGAGGAAAGAGAAACACATGGACTCACTAATGGCAGTGTAGTGCAGGGAAGAAGCATGCCAGACAGAAACAACAGAGGTAAAGGAAAGACGCAGGACCTACCGATGGCGCACTGCTACCACCCGCCTGGACAACTGTGCGAACGACACTTGTTCGTATCCACGCCGGGATAATGTTGGTCAAATGGTGTTATTATAGCATTTTCCAAGGCTTTCCACGTAAGTAAATAAATAGATAGATAGATAGATAGATAGATAGATAGATAGATAAATAAATAAATAAATTTAAATTTTGTTCATTTAGTTGGAGAAATTTGGGTTAAATAAGGGGCAATTAATTTTATTTATGTGTACTTAATTTCTAAAAATAGATTATGTAGGTAATTGCTATCGGAGATTGACGTTAAATTGTCCCTTTTGAATTACGACTTGACTGTGTACAACTCACGAAGGACACACATTGTGATTTTTCGAGAATGTTTGAAGACAAACCGTTTTTTACACTTTTTTTCCCCAATGTATGTGTTTTTTTAATGCCTTCATCGACACACTTTACATCATTTAGGAGGCGGGCTTCTGACCCTGCCTGTCAGGACCAACCCAGGCTGAGAGGGATGCAACATCCCAGGGCGAAGATCGAGATACGGCATTCGAAGAAATTCTTCTCCCCACTCGGGAATAGAACTCGGCTCTTTTGCTGCGACAGTGAAGTGTCTACTCGCTACACAACAGCCGCCAGCTGCCACACTTTAAAAATAAACATAACTTTGTTTTTCATATTGATTTTTAAATTTTGCTTTCTTAACACGAAACGTTAAAAATGGCATGCATTTCATAACAAAATTATTTACAACTTGGTGTTTCTGATTCGTCCATAATGGTTCGAAATGTGCCTCAAAGTTGCCCCGAGTCTGCTTCTGACCAGACGTGTACGCCGAGTCCTTAAAGAGTTAAAGGGGCGAAAAACCCCAAAACATACATAAAAAGGGGTAAAGATGTGAGCGTATTGTGGTTGGAGGCATTTGAGGGTTAGTGCCACGCCGGGAAATTGTGGTTGTTTTGTATGTATGTACGTAAGTATAATTTTGTATCAAATGTGATATCTTTCCATCTACCTCGACCCTTTCCAGTCCCCCCCCCTCTTTTCCCATCCCCAACCCCCGTCGCCATCTTAAAAAAAGCCCAACGCACGCCTAAGGGTAATAAGGTAGGAAATCCTAATTGTGTGCCGTCCCCAATTTCTGATGACGTCATTTTGTGAAATTTAATAGCCTTGCGTTCATTAGCAGTGAAATGCGTTCGTTATCCCAGCATGCTCTGCCCTGGTGAACAATCTAAGCCACGAAGGACTAGCGAGAAGGAGAAGAGGGAGAGGAGAGAAGAAAGATGGACAAAGTATTGAACTGTGAATCGCTGGGACGTTTCTATGTATGAAATTTGCTTGTCTACGTCACTCTTTATTCTACTTTTTGAGGTAGTTCCCCCTCCACCTTTTTTTTTCCTTTTCTCTGCCTCTGCCTCTGTTTCTGTCTCTCAGC
>NW_004798736.1:28660-30017 GCF_000002075.1 Aplysia californica | reverse complement strand
CAAAACAATCTCAATAAATAATATATCGCGACTATCACGGCACATCACTTCACCTATACATATTCCGGTAACTACCTATAAATAGATGGAAGTTTGACCCGTGTCAAAGGTTGGGGGTGGCTGACGATTGGGAGGTGGCTGCGGGTTGACGAAAGGGAAAAGCGCAGCGCCGATCTGGGCTCGGAGCCCTCGGTGACGTCAGACGTAGGGAACGAAAGACGCGGGGAGACCCTTGCGACCGGCCACGGGAGGCTTACCCGCCCTCCTCAAACTAGCCTAATTATAGACACCTTAACTAAAGACTGGCGTACTTAGGGATGAACACTGAATAAGATTAAGAGATTTGTTTGAAAAAAAATTGTGATATTTTGTTAAGTTTTGGAAAATCGTTTTCCTTTTTTGAAAATCCCTTCTCCATTTAAAACGGTGGCGCCATGGCGCCATTTGCGTTTGGAGAGCCACGCCACTGGGCTCTCGTGGCCTAGAGGTTAAAGTGTTGGCCTCTCATTCAAAGGTCCCGGGTTAGAATCCAGGTAGCGACCGAAAATTTTCTTCTCTAAAATTGTCTCCTTTCGCCTGTTTTCCTGCTCTCTAGCAATGTTCTGTTGTCTGCTTTCATTTCCACTTTCTGCCCCCCACCCCCTTACCTCCTTTGCCCCATTCTCTGGGCTCCTGACTCTTTCTGCAGCCTTTCCACTGCTACTCCTGGGCTCCTCCTTACTGCTGTCTTTCTGCCACACCCCTGATCTTCTGGATGGAAAGATCTACACCTAGCCTTTTCGGACATGGGCGAAAAATCTCTGAGGGCCCGTGTGTAAGTGCAAGTTGAGCACGTTAAAGATCCCTTGGTGGTCTAAAATCAATAAGAGTAGGCTTCGGCCGCCATCTGGGCAAAATTCAAAATTTCCTACCAACTGAAAATATTAGGTGTGTCCCGTGCGCTCATATGACCTTATGCAGTTGCGAGCGCCGTAAAACATTTTACAAAAACAAAAAAAAAACAACCCCAAAACAATACAGTGTAACCCACTCCCAGTAATGGGCTTGTGCCGGTGCGTTTGGGTTTGAACAATAATTCATAGTAATCACCCTTGATTTCGAAATGTAACCCCCCCAAAAAAGGGGAAAAAAAGAAGAACTTCAAGTTTAGTTCCGCATCATTAGGCGAATTGACAGCGAAACATCTTGTCAGTTTGTTAGTGTTTGAGCGCTTAATCAGCTGCTTGCACTGTATGCTTCCCGGGAAGCTGAGAATGCTTCGGAGTGTTCTATGGTCTGCTGGGGTAATAATATAGTGTAAAGCGCATAGAGCCTGCTGTTGAGTGGGGATATGCGCTATGCAAATGCTATTTATTAT
>NW_004798736.1:26459-28459 GCF_000002075.1 Aplysia californica | reverse complement strand
TATTATTATTATTATTATTATTATTAATTGCATTATTGCACTAAATCTTCTCAAACAATGAGTCCCACAAGTATAGTGTCGTTTAATAGACTTGCTTTATTAACATTGTGTTATCGTCTCAGCTTTCGGGTCGTAAATCTTTTAAAATCTGTACAAAACAAAGCATAAATAATCAGCAATATCATAGTGTCGACGGGGGAGTAAAACGTTTACAAATAGAGCTACAATGTTAAAAATCGTTTTCCAATATATCTGAAAGAAACCCTTTGTTACATTTTAGGCCGCTAGCTTATTTTATCGTCTTATTACGGGATACCTTTTTCTTATTTTTACTATTTGTGTATGTGTGTGTGTGTGTGTGTGTGTGTGTGTGTGTGTGTGTGTGTGTGTGTGTGTGTGTGTGTGGCGGGGTATCTCTTTTTTGTAAAGAGAATCCATATCTAGAAACCTTTTAGGGAGAGCTTTTTAGTCAGATCGCTTACTGGTGCACAATTGTACAATAGGATAATATATTCAGAGTACATATCTGTCCTTCTCAAACTAAGACAATTTCTACATTCTGGTCGATGTCCTTATATGGTCTTGTTATTGCATCCTTTTTATGTACCATAGTATTCTGGAATGAAGAAGTCTTGGTTGAAGCAAATTATAAAAGACAGCTTACGACGAATATAAGAAAGCGACAGGCAAATTTCTTCGGACACACAATGCGGAAAGAAGCATTGGAGAATATTGTAACAACAGGCAAGTTTGATGGAAAGAGAGGCAGAGGCAGACAGAGGGAAAAGATACTGGACAAGATGACAACACGGCTAGGAGCAGCAGGAACAACAGACACCATTGCTACAACGCAAGACAGAGTGAAGTGGAGGTCCATGATCGCCCAAGCCAGTCGGCAAGGCACTGGATGATGATGCTGATGAATATTCTGGAGAGTATCCATATATAGAAGCTTGCACGAGAGAGCTTTCAGGAGGCTTATTGTAGTACGATTGCAATAAGGGGCTGTCTACGCTTGCGTTTTAAGTATTTATCCTATAAAAAGAAAACCAAACCAAAACCAAAACAACAACAAAAACTAAATACTTCGACAGAGAAGTAGGGGATTCGGTAAATGTATTAACCTTTCTTTAAAGGAATTATGTTTACCTCAATGTAAAGGTAGCCTGGTTAAGATACCGTGAAGTTATTATCGTTGTATACAAATTTATCACAGGCCTTGGGCTTTTATCATAGCTGCCAACAACAAACAAACAAGCAAACAAACAGAACAAACAAACACGCAAACACACAAACAAAAGAATAAACAAACATCCAAACAAACAAACAAAACAAACAACAAATAAACAAACGAAGCACACAAAAAAACCTTTATAAAATTTGCCTCCAACCCATAAGATTAAAAAATAATCTAGAAATGAGTTAAGAGCATCTTCCAAGCATGACGAACGTCAAGTCGACCAAAATGAGGCCCCATGGAGTGGGAAGATACCGGAGAAGGGTAACAGGGTCAAGAGGGATCAGAAGGGGTAGGGGTGGGGGTGGGGGGTTGAGGGGAGGGTAACATTTCCTTTCACCAAATAACTATTGTCCGTTAAACAGCATCTGCACCACGTTTTGAACCCTTTTCACTAAGCTTACTTGACATTAACAACTACAACGCTCACTTTGTAGTGGAAGAAAGATAAAGTAAGACTAGAAAAAATTGCACCAAAAAAAAATAAAATAAAAAAAATAAAGCTTAAATGGTTCCACAGATAAAATTACTTGTAATGACATATATTAAAAATCGGTATTCGAAGCTGTGGAGGAAGTGGTTTTAAATGCGTTAAAAGTTGTCAAAAAAGCAAAACTTTATATTACAACTAAAAATCGGTTTGACGCGAGAATGTTTACGTAATTTGTACGGATTTTCCCAAAAATGAGGTACTAGTTATCGGTTTTTCATTCTTCTTCTTCTTCTTCTTCTTCTTCTTCTTCTTCTTCTTCTTCTTCTTCTT
>NW_004798736.1:22929-24139 GCF_000002075.1 Aplysia californica | reverse complement strand
TGTGTGTGTGTGTGTGTGTGTGTGTGTGTGTGTGTGTGTGTGTGTGTGTGTCTTACATTTCCCCAGCACTGAATTACCAAGATATTTAAACCAAGCCATATCATTTTAACAGGTTTCTCCGTACAAAGAATAAGCGACAGCACTTGTTGCAGTTATATTCTATTTCCTATAACGTCCTTAACAATCGTCATCAAATTCCATATCTGAGACAGACATCGGCGATCATGGTTCTCATTTCATCCATTTGCTGGGGTGCTCTGAAAAAGGTACATTACCCTGATCCTTCCCCCGTTACCCTTCTGCTTATGTTCTCCCAGTAGGTTGCTTCGGGTCTACCCGTGCCTCGCTTCTCCTCAATTTCCTCTATAATACTCCAGAAGAAGAAAAAAATGACAGTAAACCAGTTTGGGAGATCACAAGTGAATACAGTGTTGCCATCCAGATTTTTAAGAGACTACTAAATTTGGAAAAATTCCACTTCCACTAAATGGGACGAAAAAAACCCCTAAAAATTTTGTATCTGCCTTATATAGCATATTTATTCTTTTTTTTTTTTTCAATCTTACCCATCTGTGATTCTTGATAATCTTTAGACAGGCTAGATTTAGACTGTTCTTGGACTGTCATCATTTTCGCATTTACTTACTTATTTATTGTTGGTTTATAACGTTTAACAAAAGATTGACAAAATTATTTAATCGATTTTATATGATTGTTGTAAATAAAACAAATCAAAACAAAAACTACTAAATGTGCCCCAAAAAAACTAAAAAACTGAATCGACCCCAAAAACACTAAATTTAGTGGTAAAAAACTAAGAATGGCAACACTGAGTCACTGAGTGAATACGTACATCAACGGGGTCAGATTGTTCACATAATTGAGGGTTCGCTGGCCACACCGTTGAGAGAAAGACTGTCCCCCATGTTTGACACGTATGGCGTCACTGCCGTATGCACAAGTTTATTTTAAGAATTCCCACTTTGTTCGTGCTACAAATGAGGTGCCCTGACGTCATGCGCCAAAGGCGATTTAACCCTTTTAGTGCGGAGGCGATTTTATTAACGTTAGTAGAGACCAAATGAAATCTTGTTTCAAAAGATTCAAACAAGTCCATAAAATTAACATGATTCCCTTTACAAAGATTAAACGACAGCACAAACTGCAACTACATTTTCTAATACGTTCTCTATAATAAAATAATAATAAT
>NW_004798736.1:20461-22660 GCF_000002075.1 Aplysia californica | reverse complement strand
ATGAAACCAATTCTGGCAGAAAAAAGGCAGCCACATTTTGAACATCTAAAAGCTCACGTTCGATTGAGGATTAGCGCAGCTTGCGGGCTTCTTTCATGGATCCAGCATTTTTTATTCGTAAAACCTCGTGATTAGCCGCGCACTATGACTGCTGCGTAAGAAGGGAAGACCAAAGATGACATGCAGGCGAGCGGTACAAGTGGAAATTGAAAAAGCGTGGGCATCATGGAAACAGATAGAAAAGGATGCTCAGGACAGGCTTCGCTGGAGTAATGTTGTTGATGGCCTGTGCTCCACTGGGAGTTAAAAAGGGCAAGAGAGATGACTGCTGCTCTCCCACTGGGTCTGCCTGGAGCCAGGCTCTCCCATGTCGAAGAATGTAGTCTATGTTGAAGTCTCTCAGAGAGACTTTCAAGATGTCCCTGAGGACAGTTCAGAATAGAATTTTGCCTTGGGAATTCTGAAATCCTGCCCAGCGAAGTTGAGTATATATTTACCAGAAGAAAAAAAAATAACAGTGAACCAGTTTGGGTATCACTAAAGGAGACATGCCTCTAAACCGCACTAAAAGGGTTAAACTTAATTTAAAAATTGAAGTGTACTTTTACCCAAAATAACATGCCACGCTGGGCAGAAATGGGACAATGAGGCCACCAGGAATCCATTGATTCAAGCCAAGAATGGTCTAAAATGTCGCCTTCCTATATATTATGGTCCGTTCAATATTTTGTGCTCACAATTTCTTGACCAGTGTTTGTGGTGTTTTGGTTTAGCGTTTCACTGTCGTCGCAAGCAAGAGACCCGAGTTCGATTCTCGAGTGGGGAGAAACAGTTTTATCCAGTATCTCAGTCTTTTTGCTGTGCTGGAATGTATCATGTTGTATCTTGTATCCCTCTCAGCCCGGGTTGGCCCTGACTGGCTGTTTCGGAAAACAATCTCTATAATGGTCTAAACTGTGCTGATGAGGGCGTAAAACTTCCATGAACAACACGGACTAAAAGGAATACAGAGTTCCAGCAGAAGTACCGAGATACTGCATTGACATTCTCCTCACTTCGGATATCCAATTCGGATCTCCTGCGTGCGGAGGCATCTCAGTTACAGGCCCAGTTTGTCACAGGCCTAGTTAGTCACAGGCCCTAAAGTCCCTCTAAAATGTCAATTCAGTTTGTGTTGTTCAATATTTCTTCCTTTTTGAAGGCAAAGTAAATTTAAATTACTGTAAAATTTCAACAAGGAATATTCTTTCGTTGATAAAAATTGAAAAATAAAATTCAATCCATCGTGGGCCTGTGACAAACTGGGCCTGTGATTAACTGCGCCTATGACAAACTCTAATTTGTCCTGTGACAAACTTGGCCTGTGACTGTGACAAACTAGGCCTGTGACTGTGACAAACTGGGCCTGTGACTGTGACAAACTGGGCCTGTGACTGTGACAAACTGGGCCTGTGACTGTGACAAACTGCGCATGTGACTGTGACAAACTGGGCCTGTGACTGTGACAAACTGGGCCTGTGACTAACTGGGCAGTCCCCCTGCGTGCAATGGCTAAGCGCCTAACTGTTACAAAACAGACGTCCGTCATGTAGCTACCTCAGAATTACAAAGTTCTATCTGCTCAGTACCTAGTTTTAAGACATTTGCCGTAAAAAAAATTTCGTTTCACATCATCTCAAGCTTTTTCGAATGCAATTCTTTGAATATCTTGAAAACAACTCCGAATAATTTTACAATATTATATTTTGATAGAGCAGATAGAACATAAAAATTTGGTTTTTGAGCTCTTGATCTTAATAACCTAACAATTGCCAAAAATGTCAGACAGAACTTTGTAATTCTGAGAAGGCGATCTATGTGTATGTCTGTGAGTGTGTTTGTAAGTGTGTATATCTGTAAATGTGTTTACAGTGTGTTTGAATGTGTGTATGTCTGTGAAGGTGTTTGTAAGTGTGAATATCTGTGAGTGTGTTTACGCCGTGTTTGTAAGTGTGTGTGTCTGTGAGTATGTATATAATTTGTTTAAAAGTGTGTATGTCTGTGAGTGTGTTTATAATGTGATTGTAAGTGTGTGTGTGTGAGAGGGGGTCTATGTTCGAGTTTATTGTGATAATGTGTGAGCGTTTGCTTGTGAGTGTGAGAATAGGTATGTATGTGTACGTGCATGAGTGTGGTTGTGTGTGTGTGTGTGTGTGTGTG
>NW_004798736.1:16581-17609 GCF_000002075.1 Aplysia californica | reverse complement strand
AGAGAGAGAGAGAGAGAGAGAGAACGAAATAGAAGTAAGAAAGAAAGAGAGGGACATTTAAATAATGAAAATAAACAATAAAAAAAGAAAAACAAAGAAAGTAAGAAAGATAGAAAATACCAAAAAAAAAAGCAAGAGAAAATTAATAGAGGGAAAGAAAGAAAGAACTAAAGGAAGATAGAAAGAAAAAAAGACCGGAAAAAAGACACGCCCTCGTAACACCTGTAATCTTTGGAACTTATATGATCTATTTGTGGTGCAACTGCTGTAATACTCTTTTACCTTTTTAAGCAGCTGAAGATCGACCCTGAGAGGCGCCAGTAGGTGTCTGCTTAACTCCACATAGAGGGCGCCTAAGCCCTAGATCTAGACCAGAGAAAAAATTACACCACAACTCACCTGGTATTGATTGATGAAGCATTTATTTTGAATTTATATTGCTTAAAATGTAATTCTTTTCGATTGCCACCCTAATTTGACGACGCTGATTTTAAAAAATGTAATTAGTTTTTGTCTACGTCAAGCACCAGCTCTGAAATGACCATTTAAAAGTGTCCCCAGTCCAGTCGGGTGACGACACGCAAACCACAGAACTCGAGTTGGCGACGGCGAGACGGCATTTAGAGTATTGACAGCAAGGACCCCTTCCCAGTTTTTCGAGTAATAAGAATGTAGTTTGTATTCCGATAAACTGGGGGCTCACGTGGCCTAGAGGTTAAGGTGTTGGCCTCTCACTTAAAAGGTCCCGGGTTCGAATCCGGGTAGCGACCGACAAATTTTATTTTCTAAATTTGTCTCCTTTCACCTCATTTCCTGCTCTCTAGCAATATTGTGTCGTCTGCTTTCGTCTCCACTTTCTACCCTCACCCCGTCACCTCCTTTGCCCCTTCCTCTGGGCTCCTGATTCTTTCTGCAGCCTTTCTACTGCTACTCCTTCGCTTCTTCTTTCAGCCACACCCCTGATCTTCTGGTAGGAAAGATCTACACCTAGCCTTCTCGGACAAGGGCGAAAAATCTCGGAGGGCCCG
>NW_004798736.1:13465-16481 GCF_000002075.1 Aplysia californica | reverse complement strand
CTTCGGCCGCCACCCGGGCAAAATTCAAAATTTCCTACCAACTGAAAATATTAGGTGTGTCCCGCGCGCTCAAATGACCTATGCAGTTGCGAGCGCCGTAAAACACTCTACTATAAAAAAAAAAAATCAAAAAAAAAAAAATCCGATAAAGCCGACAGCGCTGATGGGTGCTTAATAAAGACTTAAAGCGTCGTAAAAAAAAGTAACATCCAGGGGAAATAACTTCAAAGAATCATGTTTGCTCCAAAAAATACCGCTGTTACGTCCCCTTGCAAAGCACTTTGAAGGTGAAACAATTAATATATATATATATTATAAAAAAGGATCTCACCAGTAGAGCAGCCTGAAAGAACCTCCTAGTCATTTTCTTGCCTTTCTTCCTGGGCCCCGTAGGGTGGATTTACTGTAACCAATTTCCAGATTAATAAAAGACTGACCACATTTCAAAATTTATCCATGACCCAGAAAAAAAAAAGTTGAACGACGGTCGGGATGATAATGATAAAGATGGTGATGAAGATGATGACGATGATGATGAGGATAATGATGATGGTGATGATAATAGTGATAATAATAATAATATTGGTGAAAAATTAATAATAATAATAATACAAACAAAACTGATCGTCTGTCAATATCTGATCCTGATCCCTTAAACCCAAACAAACAAGCCCTACACATCCTGCTCCAACCACCTATCCCTCCCCACCTCCCCAAGCCCAACTTCCATTTCCCTAATATCTCCATCCAAATCCCATCAACATTCACCTTCCACCCCATCCCACCCCACCCCCCTACTTATCCCATCCCCACTCACCTCCCTCCTCAACCTCCAGACCTCCCCATCCCATCCCATGTCACCTCCATCCCCCTCCTTCCCCCCCCCAACCTACATTTCCCTTATCCTTCCACTCCTACGCTAACTCCCTCAACTTCCCACAGTTAGCAGTACCGACGCCTCAGACACTTCACTGGCTGTGGTACCACCACTGTTGCGTCCTCAGTGGGTACTATAAAGTACCTGGACGCAAGAAGTCGTGTTTCGTTTTTTTTTGGTAATGTAATATAAAGAAATGAACACATTTAAATTTGTTAATTTTATGGGTTATTTTCATTTTGCACACACCGTGTCAAATCGCATGAGCTTAATTCCGATAGATTGTACCAGAGAGGGTTTACAGTTACTTTACAATAGTATTACTGTAAACTCTCTGATTGTACTTTGCAACATACGAGAGTCGTTCCAAAGGTTTTGCCTCCTACCCAATAACTTCTAAACTATTCAAGATATCTTCATGAAATTTGTACACAATTGACTTTTAATATGTATACTCTCAAACCCCCAAAAACAAAATATGGTATGATGTCACACCTTTATGCTATTGCTGTATACATCATAGAAGCTAGGGTACATTGTAGCTGAGAAAATGGCGTCCACCAAACCTATGAATGTGCGCTTAAAGCAAAGAGCTGTTATTGAGTTCCCTACTGCAGAAGGAGCTGCACCCTCGATATTCATAGGCGAATGAAGCTTGTCTATGGTGAAGCATGTGTATATTGTTTGTACTGTTCGAAGATGGGCAAAGGAGTTCGCTGAAACCAGTCCCGCAGAGACAGATTTGCATGACCAAGCTCGATGTGGTCGTCCCAACTCTGTCGGTGATGTTCAACACCAGAAGAGAGTTGATGAAATCATCCAAGCAAACCGGCAGATCAAAGTAAGAGATGTCAGTGAAATGATAGCGATTTCTGTAGGGAGTGCTCAATGTATTATCCATGATGTGTTGGGTTACAGGAAAATGTGTGCACGGTGGGTGCCCAACATGTTGTCACCTGAGCTGAAATTGAACCGAACTCAGTTAGTGATGAACTCCTGGCTCGTTATACTGATGGAGGTGAACCTTTCTTACGCCGTTAAGTCACAGGGGACAAGACTTTGGGTACACCATTATGACCCAGAGAACAAAAGACAATCGAAAGAATACAGGCACACTGGCTCACCTAGCCCCAAGAAGTTTAAAGGTGTTTCATCTGCAAAGAAAGGGCTTTTGATAGTGTTTTAGGAATGCGATGGTTTGATTCATATGGAATTTTTGGAAAAGGAAAATATTGAGACCCCGAGGAAACTTAGAGCACGGCTGTCACGAGTTCGGCCCGGAAAAAAATGCAATTTTGCACCACGACAACGCCCGTCCACACACGAGTCGACAAACTGAAGAAGCCACGAAAAGTCTCAGATTTCAAGAGCCCTTACCCCACCCACCATACAGTCCAGACCTTGCTCCATCTGACTTTTATCTTTTTCCTGAGTTGAAGGAGTACCTCAAAGGAAAACGTTTTGCAGATGACGATGAAGTTCAAGAAGATGTGCGGCGCTGGTTCCGAGGAAAAGCACATGAATTTTTCGCCGACGGCATGCGACAACTTATTCGACTTTGGCGGATCTGCAAGGGCATAGAAGACGACTATGTTGAAAAGTAAAGGCACTGTCATGTAGCAGACATCCTAAGCTTTCATTTGGTGTACAACTTTTGTATGTAACATCAGTAATAAAGAAAATATGAACTTGGAGGCAAAACTTTTTGAACGACCCGTGTAATATTAGGCACATGTTGAAAGAAGACAAGCTACGCAATAATATGTAAGCATCTGGTCATTTTTCCACTTACTGATATTGTTTCTGTACGTCAAGATGTTTTATTTTCAATCTCTAAAGGTAGGTAATTAGTCTTTCTTTATCTAGTACACCAAGTTCGAGTGGCTGAGAGAAATATTAAAACAGATTTTGAGAGTGTGAACACAAAGGTCTCCTCGAGATCAGCTCACTGTCGCTTACATTATACCAAAAAGTAATGATAGCCTTCAATGAATTTTTATGTCTTATAATTTGAGGTTTATGAAACACGCGCAAGTGTGCGTGCGTGTGTGTGTGTCCATGTGTGTGTGTATGTGTGTGTGTATGTGTGTGTGTGGAGAAAGAGAGTATGTGTGTTTGTGTGTGTGTGTGTGTGTGTGT
>NW_004798736.1:9479-12086 GCF_000002075.1 Aplysia californica | reverse complement strand
AGAGAAGGGGGTGTTGTTGTGGGAGCAAGGGGGGTGGGGTGGAAGTGGGGGTAAAGAGAGTATTGTTTTAGCTAGAGTTTAACCACTTCACTGCCAGACCCGAGAATTGAGTTATGGAGCAGGTCTAAGAGTAGAGGCTTATTCCTGGCTGCGTTTCACAAATCCTAGTTTATTAGACATTAGAATTCATTGATGGCTACTTTATGATTTGGAGTAAGTGGTTTGGTCAGGTCGTTGTCCCCTCTCAGCCGCCAACGCTGTCGACCCAACAATGTTAGCGACAGTGAGTTGATCTTGTTGAGACCTTGTGTTTACAAAACACTGTCCTTCCCTTCACATTCTCAAAATCATTCTTTAAAAAAAATTCTCTCAGCCCCTCGAACTTGGTGGATTAGATGAAAAAAACCTAATAACCTTCCTTTAGAGATTAAAATAAAAGCATCTAGACATGCAGAAATAAAATCATTAAGTGATAAGATAACCAGAGCATTGCCTAGTAATGGGAAGATTGTCTTTTATCAACAAGCGTCTATGATTATAATAATGTAAAGTATAGTCTACTGGAATATAAAACCCATAAAAATAACAATTGTGCTCATTTTAAAGTTAAAAAAATGTAATTAAATTTGCATCCTTGCAACTGCATACTTCCTTATGTCCACTACTGAGACACAGCAGTGGCAGTACTGACCCCTGGCCCCTGATCCCTAACTCTAGGTAGGGTATGATGGGAAAGGCTGTTGGGGAGTGGAGATTTGGGTTTGGGTAAGGTATAAGGGAGCGGTTAAGAAGGGTATGGGTGATGAGTTTCAGGGGAGGGATGTGGGATGAGGGGTTTGGGGTTGAGCAAAGTATGCGAGAAGGATGCGAGGTATGGTGGGAGGGATTTGGGGTTGGGCATAGGGTATAGGGTATGGGTACGGGGAGGAAAGGGGGGGGGGTTGGTTAGTGTACGGGGTTAGGTTTTGGAGCAGGATGTGAAGGGTTTATTTGTTCGGGGTAAGGATTAAATCGCCATCTTCCCCATTTCCCCGCCCTTCCACAGACACAAAAAGACATCAAGCCACATAGAATCGGGTGCTTTTTAATACATTATGTATGTGACATAGGAAGATAAGGATGAAAGATGTAATTTGATAAGAAAGAAGGAGCAAGCTACATTAGAGCACCTACCAACCACCCACAAAGAGAGTTAGAGTGTGTACGATGACGACGATGATGATGATGATTTTCAATTATATGGCAATCGATGACTTTGACCAACGCTGAAAGGAATATGATGATGATGATGATGATGATGATGATGATGATGATGATGATGATGATGATGATGAATAATTTCTTTATAATTATCCCCTTGGCCTGGCAGGCTCTGAGTCACTTCCGTCTTGCCTGTAGCCACACGTATTATTAAGACCCTCTTTGCTCGGCCTATTTCCCTGCTAGTATACAGCGCCCATTTAGTTTTTCTCTCAGTTGCTAACGAGGAAGCCCAAGAGGCGAAACGTTGAGCTGTGTCTATTAAACAAATTTTAAACTCTTTCTCCTACTCTGCTTTCCAAACAATGATGATGATGATGATGATGATGATGATGATGATGATGATGATGATGATGATGATCTCGTAATGGGTGACTTACCAACACAGCTCCTCTGACCAATGCTAAAAGGGATCCAACTCTTCGGCTTCAGAGTGAGTTTTCCCCCGTCCTTGTCCAGATATCTCCCCGGCACGAAACTCTCAGGTTGATCCCAGTGATTTGGATCTCGAAGTATGGCATACTGGTTTACCATTATCTCGGTTTTTGCAGGAATGTCGTAGCCCATAAGCTGAAAAGTATATTTGGTAGGTGGGAGGAGGAGTTGGAGGGTGGGAGTGGGGGGGGGGGAGGAAGACAACTGAGATTTAAAAACAAGTTTTAGTTAATTTTTGAGGCACTCACAACATAATAAGGCCATACAAATGCCGAAGAGAAGTGATGTTACAAGAACGAAAGTAACAAACACAAGATGAAGGAGATATAAGGAAGACAGATGTTTAATAGGAAAGAAGGCTTAAACAACACCAGAGCACCCGTCAACAACCCACAAGGAAAACTCAGGAAACGGTGGATTAGGGGAGTAAATAACACCTTAAACACACACGTGTACTACGCTACTGTTTCCTGAGTAACATCCACTGTGTACTATACGACGACTTCTTGTATAACATTCATTATGTACTGTGTCACTACCTCTTGTATAACATTCATTATGTACTGTGTCACTACTTCTTGTATAACATTCATTATGTACTGTGTCACTACTTCTTGTATAATATCCACTGTGTACTATATGACGACTTCTTGTATAATATCCACTGTGTACTATATGACGACTTCTTGTATAACATCCACTATGTACTATTTGACAACTTCTTGTATAACATCCACTGTGTACTATATGACGATTTTTACTTCTTGTATAACATCCACTGTGTACTATATGACGATTTTTACTTCTTGTATAACATCCACTGTGTACTATATAACAACTTCTTGTATAACATCCACTATGTACTATTTAACAACTTCTTGTATAACATCCACTATGTACTATATAACAACT
>NW_004798736.1:7759-9335 GCF_000002075.1 Aplysia californica | reverse complement strand
ATTCTTGTATAACATCCACTATGTACTATTTGACAACTTCTAGTATAACATCCACTGTGTACTATATGACAACTTGTACTTCTTGTATAACATCCACTGTGTACTATATGACGACTTCTTGTATAACATCCACTATATGACGACTTCTTGTATAACATCCACTGTGTACTATATGACGACTTCTTGTATAACATCCACTATATGACGACTTCTTGTATAACATCCACTGTGTACTACGTATGAATCCTGGACCTTGAATGCAAACGGAAAGAAGGATCAAAGCTGTGGAGATGAGATGCTTCCGAAAAATCCTTGGTATCTCCTACAAATACCACATCACAAATGAGGAAGTCAAACAAGGGATCAAAAATGAAATTGGACCATATGCTGACCTGCTCACTCTGGTCAGGGAACGTAAACAACTAGGATGTGGACACATCACCCATGATGATCATACAAGGCAGCGTCCAAGGAAAAAGAAAAAGAGACAGACAGATGTAGAGTTGGGAGGACAACATCAAGGAATGGACAGGCCTGGAACTCAAAGACGCTCCAAGGAAAGCTGAAGACCGGAAGGAGTGGAGGAAGCTGGTAGCCAAATCCTCAAAAGTGCCCCGACGGACGTCCAGTCTACGGGATAGGTGAAGGTGTAGGTGAAGTGCACTACGTCACTACTTCCTGAGTATCATGCACTGTGTTCTATGCCACTACTTCTTGTATAACATCCACTGTGTACTACGTCATTATTCCTTGAGACAAGTCCTGGCCTGTGTTCTCTGCCAGGTACAGCGTCTCCTGAGAGGTCAAAGGGGAGAATAAAATAAAACGGTAATTTAGATGTACAAAAAAGTAATCCATTGTTTCATTAAAATTTGTATCCTTGTTTAAAAAAAATGTAACTTCAATAATAAAATACACCTGTTTTGAATAAAATTGTCCGAGCACTCACTCTCTTACTCACTTACTCACTCACCCAACATTTCACTCACTCACTCATCCACCCACTCACTCACTCACCGACAATGTCATCGATTTCTGCTTGCACTTTCCTCTGAACGTCCGGGTTCAAAGCCAGGTAAAGAAATATCCAGGCCAGAGTGTGTCTTGTGGTATCGACTCCGGCGAAGAAGACATCGGATAGGGTATGGGTTATGTGAGAATCGGTGAAGGCAGCCTGTAAAATGTCACGTGACAGGTGTTGTTGATGAAGCTTTTTGATCTACTAGACGAGATGTAGGTTGATCTGAACATGATGACTTGGTTGTGCATTAGGACAATGATTTTGGCAAGTGTTTTACGGCGCTCACAACTGCATAATGTCATAGGAGTGAGCGGACACACTGCATTTTCAGTTTGGTAAAAATTAAGTTTGAATTTTGCCCGCGTGGCGGTCGAAGCTTGCTCTTATCGATATTAGGGTCGCCAAGGGATCCTTAACGAGCAGCACACAGGACCTCCGAGAACGTTCGCCCTTATCCGAAAAGATTAGGTGGGTGGCTGAAAGACAGCTATAGAAGTAGACATGAGTAACAGTAGAAAGATTCAGGAGCCCAGAGAAGAAAAGAGAGATTGGGTT
>NW_004798736.1:3870-6385 GCF_000002075.1 Aplysia californica | reverse complement strand
ACAGAGACAGAGACAGAGACAGAGACAGAGACAGAGAGAGAGAGACAGAGAGAGAGAGAGAGAGAGAGAGAGACGGAGAGGATCTTATAGAAGAGATCCCATAGCGGCGCAGGGTGGCTTTTTTCCAGGAAAGGATAACAATATTCATAACATTTTCTGAAGAGCCGTTGGAAAGAATGCATCAGTCTTCATGAGAACTCAAGTGACAAATTGCCGAATGTTGAATGTTGATACATCTCTTTTCAAATGATAGAGGGAGAGAAGAGAGAAAGAGTGAGGGGAGATAAGAGGAAGAAAGAAGGCGTTGAGATGGAGAGGGGGGTGGAAAGATTTGCATTATTTTTGTTTTTACATTGTATTACTATTCATTTATATTATGCATGTGACTGTGAGCATGTTGGTAAGTGCAAGCATACTATCTTATCATTATGGTTATGTGCACAGATGTGTGTGGAATAAAGGATGTATGAGGGAAGAGTGAGTGTGTATATGGGTGTGCATCTGCGCGTGCGTATGCGTGTGTGAATGCGCATGTTTGCACGCGCGCGCGTGTGTATGTGTTTGTGTATGTGTGTGAGTGTGTTTGTGTGTGTGTGTGTGTTTGTGTGTGTGTGTGTGTGTGTGTGTGTGTGTGTGTGTGTGTGTGTGTGTGTACGTGGTAAAACACCCAACCAATGTGCCAGGATTTGAACACTATTGAGGTATCTTATCTTTCATCTCTTATCGTATGATAGGTTGGTAGTAAGTATTAGTACTATTAGGTAGTCTCTTCCTAGACTGCCAGGTACTTAAGACGGAGTACAGTCGACGCCACGCTTGCCTGTCCCCAGCCACCTTCTTCAATCTTAGCACATCCAGGCCCTGGGCGATTGCCTCATTCCTTTTATTCTGCCTCTATAGCTTCCAGTTGGTCTTCCTCGTTGTCTTATTTCATTTAGTCTCCAATACCATGATAGCTTGCCTGAAATCAGAGTGGCTTCAGCACCGAAAGCGGCGCAGTGGATGCGATCTTTGCGGCCTGGTAAATCCCAGAAAAATTCCCAGAGCAGAACAAAGCCTTATAATATAAAGTGGCGTCGGCGGCCTAGTGGTTAGGCTCTCGGACTCGCAACCGTAAGGTCGTGGGTTCGAATCCCTGTCAAGGGCCCGACGTTGTGTCCTTGGGAAAGGCACTTTACACGAATTTTCCTCACTTCACCCAGGTGGGAATGGGTACCCGGCTATAGACAGCGAAAGATCTTGTCAGTTTGTTAGTGTTTGAGCGCTTAATCGGCTGCTTGCACTGTATGCTTCCCGGGAAGCTGAGAATGTTTCGGAGTGTTCTATGGTCTGCTGGGGTAATAATATAGTGTAAAGCGCATAGAGCCTGCTGTTGAGCGGGGATATGCGCTATACAAATGCTATCTATTATTATTATTATTAAGACGTTTGTTAATCTAACAAGAGCCTTTGATACATGTAATTGATTGCGAAGGCTTATGAAAAATCCTGGCGAAATTTGGATACGGATGCCCACCAAAGTTCATTACTCTGGTTCGTGAATTTTTGGAACTCACAAATGAGGTCTTTCAGCTTGTTAAAACGTGCCAGGCATTATATACTTTGAAATTGATAGAATATGCGCAAAGTTTTGTGGCACATTAATATAGGTGCTATTTTCGCTGCTGTTGTTTTTATGTGGGAGTTTTTGTACTTGTATTTTTTCTTTTGTAGTGTGGATATGCGTTGGTTCGTTTTATACTGTTGTTTCTTTTATAGTTTTAGTGGAGCGCAGGGACTATGCAATTATTTTCTTGGCCATACTTGCATAACATTCTTCCTCCTGAACTTCAAGCCCTCGGAGAGGTCAGCAAAAGCAATGTTTTTGCCGTTTTCCGTGACAGCATCCAGGGAGACACTGTGAGATTTGTTGGCGAAATCGTCGCCCCTGGTCATATAGGCTTCAGTCAAGGCTTCGATGCTGGAAATAACAACGGTGGGTTTCGAACCTAGGTACATGGTGAACACAGGCCCGTACTTGTCCTTCCATTCAGTGGCTTTGTCGGCCAGGCCTATACCTGGGGGTGATAGGAATATGGTTGGTTTGTGTTGGGTCTTGGTAGGATGAAACTGAAGAAGGAGGATGAGAAGAAGAAGGGAGAGGAGGGAAGGAGGAAGAAAAGAAGAAGGAGGAGGGGAAAAGGAGAAATGACGAACGTAGGAAGGCAGAGAAAAAGAAGACAGGAGAAGGAAGAGAAAAGGAGAGTCGGAGAAAAAGGCGGAGAAGACGGATGAGGATACTGAGAAGCCGGAGGAGATAAAGGATGAAGAGGAGGAGAATGAGAATAAGGAGTAGCAAGAGGTGAAAAAAGGGGAATGGGGAGGAGGATGGGGAGGAGAAAGGGGAGGAGGAGAAGGAAAAGAGGCGAAGAGGAGGGAAGAAAAAGGAGATAAAACGATTTATATTTATAAACAAGGAGCACGAGGGGGGAGGATAAACAGGTGGGAGAAGAAGCGGTGGTAAAGGAGAAGGGGG
>NW_004798736.1:0-3252 GCF_000002075.1 Aplysia californica | reverse complement strand
GGGAGGTTAATCACTAGTTTTCTTGCTTGAGAAACGCCAGTCAAGAGAAAGTGGGACTCGAGTGAGGACCAAACCAAAAGTCAGTCACGAACAGTGAAGTCAGGAGGAAGGGGACGGACCCATCGTCAAGTCACAGTACGGAAAATCAACCTACTCTTGTGTGTTTCAAACAAATAAAAAGTTTTGTGCAGTTGAAAAAGGTAGTAGTTCGTATTTATATTTCATCAAATTATTCGTAAGAATATTTAATTTTGTATTGCCTGTGTTCCGTAACACAGAGTGATCCAAAAAAACAACAACAACCCCACAACAAAAACTGTACAACTTCTTTTGCTGATATTTTCCTCTACATTGAAGTTTTGCGTGTTTTAAATTTGTAAACAACATTTGTGAGTCAAAAGGAATTTGTTTGATATTCATTTTAGATGAATTCACCAAATAGCTTTGCTCTACAAACCACGTAAAAAAACAAACCAATTTCAGCTATGTCTCTATTTTTGTAACATGACGCGCTAGTTTGCCTTAGGCCTACCACTAAAAATTCCAACGATTGCTACATATTGCAAATTACAGCAGTCTTAACAGGCCAACAGAAGTTTGCAGATAGTTTTTCTTAAGTTTCCTTTTCCTGCTGAGATCATGGTTAAGATAAATAAAGAGCAGAAATCTTTTTGTATTGAACATTTCCTCAACACCAACTCATTTAGTAAGTTTCGAACAACGGGAATAATGTTAAAGTGCCTTAGCTCTATCCGTACGCCCTAGGGTCATTTTGTACCCCCGAGGTTGTATCCTTCACATTTTAGAATACTTTCTAGCGGGAAGATCTCTTTGAAGCTTTCAGTATTTCTCAAAAAATCTTTTTGAATGACTGCTATGATCGGATTAACGAGTAATTTCCTCTTTGGAAAGTGGTTGCACAGAGTTCCTCACGTCGTATGGATACGATAGTAAAACAAGACGTACTGTTAGGGTTAAAGATTTTTTTGATGACAACGATCGAAATGGTCGATCTGTAGAGAATCAGAACAAACATTTCTAGACAAAACGACCACTTCAGGTCAAACACACACCGTTGGCACACCTTTAAACGTTCAGAATTCAGTAGATGAGCCCCATGAGACGTCTGTCCGAAGACGATGCCGGCAGCAATGACTTTTCTACATTCCGCATTCTCAAGGCATACCTTCATCTACGACTGTACCATTTTCCCATTCGCGAAGCTATCTGAGGATAGCAATGTTTTCATGATTCATCGATCATTTGAAAAGCGTGAACATTTCCTCTGTGACATTTGGTTCCTTGTCGAAGCCCATATTTACCTTCCAGGTTACATCAACTCCACGAATTCTGTCTACTTGAGCAACCTCAACCCCCCCCCCAATTGTCTCCAGATACAGCTCCATACTGAAAGTGTACAGTGTGTGTCGCTTTGAGTACCCATGCCGGAGTGGATCATTGTGTTTGGCCACCACCAGTGAACATTACGGACGACGCGTTAAAATGTGTCGAATCCAAAGGAAGACATAAAAAATAATATAGGCAATTGGTTCTCGGAATTCCAGAACAAAAAAAAATTCTTTACCCTGTAAGAGAAAAGAAATAGAAATCCAGATCTATCGTTTAAACGTTTTCACGGATGGAAAAGTTAGATTTTTTTTAATAAAAGGAAAGAAAAAAACAATCCAATTATTTCATGACTTTCTGTACAAGATCTGTGAGATTCGTGCATTTTGCTTTTATTGGTGGTTTTTATAAAAGCCATTTCGGTTTTCGATAATAATTTTATTCTTTGTGAATTTTATGTCAAACAAATTCCTTTTGAATGAATTTTCATATGTTCCAAAAAACAACAACATTTCAGTACAAATTTTGTGTGAGATATTTAGAAAAAAAGTTGTACACTTTTTATCACCCTGTACACTGAATTGATTTAGAAAGAATTTTACGGCACTTACAACCCAATTAGGTCATATAAGTGCTGAAGATTGCAGGTGTTACAAAGTAAAACACAAACAGAGAGTCTGCTTTCTCTGCAAAGTGAAATAAAGTAAACCATATCATCATATATAGACCTGTCAATTGACAGACTGTGGTATTTAATATGTTAATAAATCAGAGACGAAGGGTCTATACATTAATCAAATAATCACTGCTTCCCTTCCATGAAGTGGGACCTTCGTTACAGTTTAATTCAATCATAGACGTAGGCCGTATACATTTGAATAAGAGTTTATAAATTCGTCAAAGACTAGCCTATATAAATACCTCGTTCATTCCTTTCGGGCCACTTTCATAAACAGGGATAACCACTGATTATGTAAGACAGCAATTAGATTGGAAAAGTTTACTTCAAAAGGTTAAGGGGAGAGGAGGGGGAGAACTTACTCTTATTAATCTAAGGGCCGCTGTTAGCTTTTTTCCCCTAGAATTTCTTCTGCACTATAATTAGGTCATGAAACGATAAAAGGCAGAAACTTCAGGCCACGAAGGCTAAATAAAAACAGCCAAATTTGAAACCGAATTGATTTATTATAATACATTTGTATTATTGTCATCTCTGCTCCTTTGTCTTCTATTTGTATATTCACAATTGTTTAAAAATCTCGAGGCCGCTGTTTCCACTGCATGTTTTAAAGTTATAGATCTAATTACGTTTTGCTCCAAGAGGAATACATATCTATTGAAATATTTTCTCGATTATTTTGGCACTTGAACATGCAATACGAATGACTTCAGTCACAATTCAGTAATGTCGCCTCGAAAAAAAAAAGTTTAAAAAAACACTACAATTATGTTCATATTTTGGGAAAGATTACTTTTCGCTTGTGGCCGAAACTCTATCTAGTTCTTTGTGTCATTTTGATTATCCTGTCAAGCAAGTCAGCCTTTGCACATCGTAAGGCAGGTCCCAGAGTGGCTCTGTAGGTCTGACATGTAGCTCGCCAAGCGCGCGCCGTCTGCGGGTCTGCAAATCCGCTCTTGGGTAGAAGCACACAGGCCTACTAATGTAAACTGATGATGATGATGATGATGATGAATAAAAACAATCTGCGGGTCTGCAAATCCGCTCTTGGGTAGAAGCACACAGGCCTACTAATGTAAACTAACAGTCGAAATAAGGTCACCCTCTCGGTTCGAAAATTTAAGGTAGGATAAAGTCCATGTTTCTGATTTGTGGTCAAATATTGATGCTAGCATCAATATCTAATAGTAAAGCACCTAATAATACTTACTTCTTGCTGATTTTGA
>NW_004798735.1:82780-84131 GCF_000002075.1 Aplysia californica | reverse complement strand
GAGTGAGTGCACGGAACAGGGAATTGAAGAATTGTTGTTGAGGGCAGAATCTAGGAATGTCAATAATACTTTTCTACAGTGTAGTAGGAATGTAAAGAGTGAAAGATTGTTCCTGTGTGTACACATTATTAGGAATCTAAAATATGTTGTTGAGTGTAGTAGGGATATAAAGATTACTCTAGAATGTAAAAGGAATGTAAAGATTGTTCTTGTGTGTACAAATTAGGAATGTAAAATATGTTGTAACACTCCCCACCCCCCTCCCCTCCCCCTGTCCCCCATTTTCACCCTTTTTTCCCTGTCTCCTCCATCTCTCCCTCTTGAATCAAACACAATTAAAAAGAAAGAAAGAAATGAAAATTTAAACCGTATAAGAAACCAAAAAGTGGAATAAAATAAATTGTAGATACATACAAAGCACAAACCAACATGGAACAGGAGAAAAGTATAGATCTAAGCAGTAAAGGAAACATTATTAAAAAGGAAATGCAACCACTTTGCTCCCCCCCCCCGGTCCGGAAAAAAAACACCGCCTAAACACGAAAGAGATATATACTGACATTTTAAAAATTCTTCCTATATACTGACATTTAAAAAATTCTTCCTATATACTGACATTTAAAAAAATTCTTCCTATTTAATGACATTTAAAAAATTCTTCCTAAATAAAAAAAAGAAGAAAATTCTAAACATGAAAACAAAAAAAAGTTTTTAATAAACCGCGTCTAAACTAAAGAAAAGAAGAGTGAGCAAATGTAGAATTGGATGAATGCACGACCGAGTCATAACGTTCTGTTTGTCTTTGGCTCACGTTCTTTCTATTTCTCCTAATTATAAGCAAACACAATGATAATATTGCACAGGCAACTCATGCACGCGCAAGCACGTATAACACACGCGCAAACACACGAGCCAACATACACACGAGCCAACATACACACGAGCCAACATACACACGAGCCAACATACACACGAGCCAACATACACATGAGCCAACATACACACGCTCACAGACACACTCAAACGAACACGTGCACAAAATGCGCGCGCGTTCACTCATATTCAAATGAAAGCTAAAACTCACCCAAATACACGCATTTTTATACTCACACTCACACTCTAACACACAGACACAAATGCACACATACACATGAACACACACACATACACATAAACACATACACACACACTCACACACGAACACTCGAACACACACACACACACACACACACACACACAGACACACACACATACACACAAGCACACGCACAGACAGACGCAAATGCAAACAAACACACAAGCACACACACACACATGCCAACTCTCTTTCTCTCTCTCTCTCTCTCTCTCT
>NW_004798735.1:73202-75382 GCF_000002075.1 Aplysia californica | reverse complement strand
AAAAAATAAATAAATAAATAAATAATGATCAAATAACTGTCCATTTATCAAAGTTGTTTTCTTCTTGAAAATGAGAACAACTAATCCTTTTAGAGCCCCGGAATCCAATGTAACAATGGAACAAACCTGTCCTAGTTTTCCCAAGATAAAAATAAAATTCTTGGTTTTGTTTAGTTTTTTTGTTGTGTCGTTTGTGTGCGTTTTAGAATATTAAAGAAATGTCTTTTTTTTCTTCTTTTTTTCTTTATAAAAAGTAACACTTGAATAACGGTTAAAGTAAGGCGTGCTATCCTGACCTAGAAAAGAAATGCGATCAGTTCGGAAAAACTAGACCAAATAAAGTCTTTAATAATAAAAATCCGTTCATTTTTTATATAGAGTTGATGGAATCGGCTTAAATTTAATATTTTTAACTAATTGTTTGAAATATTTTCGTAGAAGTTTTCAACACATTGTGTTGTATCTTTTTTTTTCTGAAGAAGCTTTTGAGTCATAATCATCATCATCATCATCATCTTCATTGTGGGTGGTTGGCGGGTGCTCTGGTGTGGTTTGCTCCTTCTTTCTTTATCAAACATATTGTCCTTATCTCTCCTCCTTCTTTTTGTGTTTGTTACTCTCTTGTAACACCTCTGATTTTCGGCACTTATATGATCTTATTGAGTTGTAAGTGCCGTAAAACTCTTACTAAAACTAAAACTAACTTACTTGTTTTTCTGACTCTACTCCAATATAAATGATGTCGTTACATCAATGTGCAAGTATGTCATAATTATTCTACACCAAAATATAACACTTTAAAACATTATTAATTTCCATGTTTTTCTGACTCTATACCAACAACAACAGAAATAGTATGTCATTACAGATATTTCCATCTTAATCTGACCCTGCACTAAAAAAGATGACATCATTACCTCTATTTTCACACTTGTTTGACTCTACACCAAATTCAACAATGTCATTAAAAAGGGGGTTATTTATATTTGTCTGACTCAACACCCAGAAAAAATGACGTCATTACATTATTTTATTTCCAAGTTTATTTGACTCTACAGCAGAACTCACAGCGTCATTTCGTTTTATTCAGTGGTTTTCTAACTCTACGCAAGAAACAAAAAAAAAAAAAAAAAAGAATTTAAAAATACTTTTCAAACAACCAGTGGTTTTCTGACTCTATCACACACCAAAAAGATATGACGCCATTAAATCATGTACATCCACATTTGTTGGCCCTCATACCAAAACAGACAACGTTTTACATTAACTTTCATGATGTGTTTCTGACTCTACACAGAAATAAATGACGTCATTACATTTATTCCCATTTTATTTTCTGATTGTACACCACAACATACTGCGTCATCACATTGCCCTCAACAAAGCTACCACAACTGTACATTGTACAGCCCAGCACGGCACGGCACTTTCATCCCCGGAACAGAATCGCATTCGTCTGACAATTATGGCACACCGAATTGACAATAATGATAATAGTTATTGCCAAAGTCGGAGATAATTGTGTGCAATGAAGCGAGGCCCTAGGGGATTCGTTGATGGGAGGGACTGACTCTAAGGCAACGCGTCTGCTAAATTAATTGCCCTGCCCTTTGGCTTCTCTTTGGTTGTTGGGTTCTCTTGGTTGTAGGCTTTGGATTAGCTGTAGGGTTGTATTGACTGTATAGATAGCTGTTGGCTTGCTTTGGCTGTAGGCTTTGTATTAGCTGTAGGGTTGTATTGACTGTATAGATAGCTGTTTGCTTGCTTTGGCTGTAGGCTTTGTATTAGCTGTAGGGTTGTATTGACTGTATAGATAGCTGTTTGCTCGCTTTTGGCTGTAGTTTTGTTTTGGCTGTAGTCTTGTTTTGGCTGTAGGCTTTGTATTAGATGTGTGATTGCTTTGGCTGTAGGCTTGTTTTGGCTGTTGAGTTTCCTTTTCTGTAGGTTTTGGATTAGCTGTTGGATTGCTTTGGCTGTAGCTTGCTTTGGCTGTTGGCTTTGGATTAGATGTATGGTAGTATTGACTGTATAGATAGCTGTTTGCTTGCTTTGGCTATAGACTTTGTATTAGCTGTGGGTGGTTGGTGGGTATAGGTATAGAGGTAACAGAAATGTGGTTTCTTAGGAGACTGCTAAGAGTATCGTGGAAGGAAAAGAAATCAAATGAGGTAGTGCTTGAT
>NW_004798735.1:68867-70031 GCF_000002075.1 Aplysia californica | reverse complement strand
CCTCCCCCTCCCCATCATTCCCTCCCCTTTCCCCTCCCCTTTCCCCTCCCCCTCCCCACCCCTCCCCGTTTCTCACACCACAACCACCAACCGTCCTTTCTCATACGTTCCTATACTAGTGGGTGGTAAGTGGGAGGCTCTGGTGTGGTTTGCTCCTTCTTTCCTATCACACATCTACCGTCCTTATCTCCCCTTATTCTTTTTTGGGGGGTTGTTACTCTCTTGTAACACCTCTAATCTTCGGCACTTATATGACATTATTGTATTGCTAGTGCCGTAAAAATCTTACTAAAACTTTAAAAAACAACTCTTACTAAAACAAAACACCACCACCACCAACAACAACAACAACCGTCCTATCCTATACGTTTAAAAAAAATAAAATGACCTCATTGTGTTGCAAGTGCCGTAAAACTCTTACTAAAACTAATTAATTCGTTTTTATACAAGTCTCTGACACCACGGGCAATGGCCCATCTCAATTTACAGCTTCCGCCCCATTGTCCCTTTCTGCCAACATTGGGCTATTTTTAGACGCTAGCTTTCCCCAACAAGAAGGTGTCAAGACTTTTATACAGCAGGCAGAATCTATTTCTTTCCTCGGACACTCTGTCTGTCTCTGTCTCTGTCTTTCTCTCTTTGTCTCTCTCTCTCTCTTTCTCTCTCTCTATCTCTCTCTCTTCTCTCTCTCTCTTCTCTCTTTCTCTCTCTCTATCTCTCTCTCTTCTCTCTCTCTCTCTCTCTCTCTCTCTCTCTCTCTCTCTCTCTCTCTCTCTCTCTCTCTCTCTGCGTTCTTTAAATTTACCTATCTTTTTTTGTTATTGTGTCTGAAAGTAGTTTGTTGTTTCTTTTTATGGATGGTTGTGTATTACCATTAATTAGCCTTTTTTTCGGGGCGAGGGGGATAGGTTTGGGGGACGCTTTCATCCCTTCTGCCTGGTCTCTTCTTCCCCTTTCTTCAATTCTCTTGTACAGTATGATGCTTGTTTAGTTTTCAACGACCCTTCAGTCTTTGCTTGCAATTGCGATCTCTTTCCCCCTCCTTTTTCCTCTCTCTCTCTCTCTCGTAGTTTTTCATAATTTGTTTATACGACCACGACTTCTATACAACTAATGTGGGTCTTTGATCCGTTCGTCCCTGTCATTTTGTCCGTCTATCCGACT
>NW_004798735.1:66403-67659 GCF_000002075.1 Aplysia californica | reverse complement strand
GAGAGAGAGAGAGAGAGAGAGAGAGAGAGAGAGAGAGAGAGAGAGAGAGAGAGAGAGAGAGAGAGAGAGAGAGAGAGAGAGTAAAAAAGCGAAGCGAAGCCTCTCAACTCGTGCATGCCACTTCTCCTCAATGGTATAATGTGCTCTGAAAACGCTGTCTGTTCACTCACCACATTTTCTTCGTGCGTTTGGCCCGCGGTTCTGTGCAATACGTGCATGACCTGGGGCGGGTTCTCTCAGTCTGGCATTCTGTTTAGATTTTCCATGTCTTGGGTATTTATTTTCTATCTCGGATAAGGTTTCATTACTTTTGCGTCCTGAGTGCAGAAACATGCTAAAGTTTGTTACGGTCAAATGCGATGGGAATTTCATACATGGTGTGTTCGTTGTGAGAAACCTGGAAGTGTGAAACAAATAAATATTGTCTTGTTAGGGTGGGCGGTTCTGTTTTTGTGTGGTCTGGTCCTTCTATTTCTTGTCATTGTTCTTGAGAGCGAATTTATTTCTGATCAATGTTCTCTGGCGTCTGTGGTTAAGCCATCATGAACTTTGCCGGCTGTATTTAGAAGATGAGAGTTTGATCCTCGTATGGGAAGTTTTGTAAAAGAATTACATATTTCCTTCTGTCTCTTGGGATGTTCAATTCGTATAAGCTACGGTTGGTGGGTGCTTGGCGGGTACTGTAGTGTGGTTTGCTTCTTCTTCCCTATCAAGCATCTATCGTCTTTATCTCCCCTCCTACTTTTTTGTGTTTGTTAACTCTTTTGTAACACCTCTAAACTTTGGCACTTACTTTATTGTATTGGCGGGTGGTTGGCGGGTGCTCTGGTGTGGTCTACTTTTTCTTTCCTATCAAACATCTATCATCCTTATCTACCCTTTTTCTTTTTTATGTTTGTTACTCTCTTGTAACACCTCTAATCTTTTGGCGCTCATATGACCTTATGCAGTTGCGAGCGCCGTAAAACCTCGACTAAAACAAATTTATTGTGTTGCAAGTGCCGTAAAACTCTTACTCAAACTAAAACTAAACTAAGCCACGGTTGTCTGGCAGAATCAAAGCAGCCCGCCTCTTACTTGATCCAATATGGGGGCATAAACCATCATTGTATAATATACAACAATTACAATTATTTTTTGCTGTGGGTGGTTGGCGGGTGCTCTGGTGTGGTTTTGCTCCTTCTTTCCTATCAAACATCTATCGTCCTTATCTCCCCTTCTTCTTTTTTATGTTTGTTACTCTCTTGTAACACCTC
>NW_004798735.1:64145-66303 GCF_000002075.1 Aplysia californica | reverse complement strand
CAAGACACACACACACCTTTCAGACTGCGCAATCCGCGTCATGTTGAGACAGAGTCCGATCCTTGCTGGCCGTAAGGGCGTGGCATCGTGGTGAAACCATGCGCTCGTCAAAACAGGGTTGGTTTTTTTAAAAAGTCGAATCAAAGAAACAGACATTTTTTTCTGTTTGTAAGACAATTCATATCCCCTGTTTGTTTTGTTTTTTTTCTTTGCTGTTTTGTTATGTTTTGTTTTTTCTTTGTTTGGTTGGTTGTTTGGTTGATTGGTTGGTGGGTTTTGAGGAAGGGTGGGGGGGGGTAGACTGTTTTTTTGAGGGTTTGGGGGTGTTACAAGAAAGTAGCAGACGCTTTGTTTTACTTGAAAAAAACACATTTCTTTGTGGAATTCTGTAGAAAAACGTTGACCTAATGCTCAGAAAATGTACATTTGTAGTTTCCGAGGACTCTCAAGCTTTGAGTCACCAAACTGTTGGGTGGTCATTGTCTCGCCAATTTCACAAGTGTTACCCTGACCACCACCACCACCACCACATTGCAAGTGCCGTACAGTTCTTACTAAAAGGAAAAGCTATTTCCCAGCACTAAATTAGGACCATTAGTGAGTCGGTGTGCTACTCTTTACTGAAACCAAAAAGCAAAAACAAAACAAACAAAAAAAAACAACAAAAAAATTGACGAGCGCCTGATTCCAATATGTCGCCATACATAACGTGCCTACTTCAGCATTTTCACGGCACATTCACCACTCGTGCTAAATGAGTAAAAAACGTAAATATGATTAGCGGAGCATAAACACACAGAAAGGGAGTTTCTGTCTTGTTTCGGCGTATTAATTGATCGAAATTGTCTTTTCTTTACCCCGAGAAATCGATACGGCTTCGAGCGAGATTGACAGATCCATTCTATTGCTTTTGACGAAGCGATTGAAAAGAAAGGAACGGAAGGCGATTCCTTCATGCTGCATACGTTTCTCAACGATATTATAATTTGTGAGGCAGCGTAGTGGAATCAGGCTCTCGTCAAAACAATCAAAATGAAGAAACTTGCATTTTTTCCACAGGTTTGTGAATTTTTATCAAATGTTTTTTTTTTTTTGCTTCAACACCTTTCATGCCCGTTAAAGAACTCATTTATGTGTGGATTTTTCAGAAAAGCGTTGATTAAAGGCATAAAAATGTAAATCTTCAGTGACTAAGGACTCTTTTACTAAGGAAATAACTAATCTTTGGCTGCCAATTTCTCTCTAATTTTACCTCTGAAAACAGGTAACTCCCACCTCCTTCTTTTGCAAATATCTCGACTTGTATTCAAGATAAATGGATATTTTTTGCATCCAAATAAAGACAAGTGAACAAGTTTTAAGATGATACCAATAACTCTACATGCCCAAAAATTGACGAGAGCCTGATTCCACCACGCTGCCTCACATTTTTACTCGTAGCTTTCTCTTTCTCCCTCAATCTCTCTCTCTGATCTGCCTCATGAATATTCATGAACGTCCAAATTCCGTTCCCCATATTTTGCCTGGTTCATAAAGGGTCTGCAAATTAATTCTGTGTTGGAAAAGAATGTGGGGGTTTCTTTTTCAAGTAATTTCCACACATGTTTGGGTATGCCTACTGCTGATTTGTATTTGTTTGGGTTATTTGTTTGTTTGTTGTATTGTTTTTGTGTTTCTCAGTTTTTTCTTGTTTGTTTGTTTGTTTGTATAGCCTTCTCATTCCAGTAGTGAGTGGGGAGTGTGTTCTTGATTTCTTTGCTAATGCTTTGTATCGGAAAAGGACGACAAGAAATTGTCATTAATATGTTGGGTTTTTTTTAAAATTCAGTCTAGCAATCTGTGTACCTATTTCTGTCCCTTTCTATCTCCCTCTCTTTCCTTCACTCTTTCTCTTTTCTCTCTTTTCTCTCTTTTCTCTTTCTTTCGTCTATCTCTCCCCTCCTTCCCACTCTCTGTCTCTCTGTCTCTCTGTCTCTCTGTCTCTCTCTCTCTCTCTCTCTCTCTCTCTCTCTCTCTGTCTGTCTCTCTCTCATACAAACTCACAAACACACAAACACACAAGCACCCACGAAGATACATGCATACACACACAAACTCTAACCTCCCCCCCACCCCCAACATATACACACACTATCAACTCCCTTCCCGCTCCCCCCTT
>NW_004798735.1:61127-63574 GCF_000002075.1 Aplysia californica | reverse complement strand
GTGGGGGGGGATCGGGTTATTTTGTTATCCCTGTTTTGTTTGCTTTTCTTCATGTATTGTTTACGTCACTTTGCGACACAATAAGGTCACATAAGTGCCGGAGATTGGTGGTGTTACAAGAGAGTAACAAACATACAAAAGAAGGAGGGGAGATAAAGACGATAGATGTTTGATAGGAAAGAAGGAGAAAACCACACTGGCTCACCCGCCAACCGCCCACAGACGTCAGTTTGATTCCTAGGGGGGGGGGGGACAATTATTTAGTGGAAGTGCCGTAAAACTCTTGCAAAATCTTAACTAGATTAGGTCTAAAAGTTTCGATCTTACTATACTCTGCGTTGCAAGCAAGTGCTTTAAACTTAAGCTAAAATTAAATGTTATCTTTATACTTTTTGCTGCAAGTGCAGTAAAACTCTCTTTAAGTGGGTGGACGGCGGGTGCTCTGGTGTGGTTTGCTCCTTCTTTCCTATCAAACATCTGTCGTCTTTATCTCCCCACCTTCTTTTTCTGTTTGTTACTCTCGTGTAACACCTCTAATATTCGGCACTTACATGACCATATTATTGTGTTGCAAGTGCCGTAAAACTCTCACTAAAACTAAAACTAAACTCTCTTTAAAACCATAACTAGATTGAATGTAATTGCTATACTTTTACTTGCAAATGCTGTAAAACTCTTACTCACACTAAACACTAAACTAAATGTTCATTCTATGATTTGTGTTAGTGGGTGGTTGGCGGGTGCTCTGGTGTGGTTTGCTTCTTCTTTCCTATCAAACATCTATCGTACTGATCTCCCCTTCTTCTTTTTTATGTTTGTTACTTTCTTGTAACACCTCCAAGATTCTGGCGCTCATATGACCTTATGCAGTTGCGAGTGCCGTAAAACCTTCTACTAAAACTAAAAAACTAAATTTGTCTTGCAGGTGCCATAAAACTCCTACTTACTTTTACTTTTATCCGCCGCTTATACCCCTTTGGGTGTCGCGGGAAGAAAGAGACGTTTCTCTGTCGCCAGCCGGAGAGCTTGGGTCAGGGGGATGCCGTGGGTGGTTAATGTTTCCCTGACTCCGTCTATCCAGGTCTTTCTCGGTCGCCCTCTAGCCTTGTTGCCATCGAATTTTTGGATGTAGGCACGTTGTGCTGGGTGGTGTGTTGGTAATTGTAGGAGATGTCCGAACCATTTGATTCTTTGGTGTTGGATGTGATGCATGACTTTTACGAAAACGTAACTGTTTGTTGTGTAACTGTATCTGCCCTATGGCTATAATATTATATTGCTATCAGTTACTGTTCCGGGCATCTTGGGCGACAGCTTATGTCAGCGATGTTGTTGTTGTTGTTGCTGCTGTTGCTGTCGGTGATGATGGGGTGGTGGTGGTGGTATGGTTGTGGTGGGGAAGATAGTATGGTGGTGGTGATGGTATGGTTGTGATTGTGGTGGTTGTAGTGATGGTATGTATGTGGTGATGGTGATGGGGTGGTGGTGGCGGGGGTATGGTGGCGGTGGTTGTGGTGATGGGGTGGTGGTGACGGTGGTGATGTCGGTGGTTGTGGGGTGGTTGTGGTGTAGTGGTGTCAATGGTGTAGTGGCGCCGATGTGGTGGTGGTGGTGGTGGTCAGGGTAACACTTGAAATCGGATCGCTCGGACATTATCCCCGACAACCCGCGCTTAATGGGCTCCTGTGGTGATGTTGTTCTTGTGTGTGTGGGTGTGTGGGGGGGGAGAGAGAGAGAGAGGGAGAGGGAGATAGAATTAGAGAGAGAGGGAGAGAGGGGGAGGGAGAGAAGGAGACAGAGAGAGAGGGGAGAGAGAGAATGAAAGAGAGAATGAGAGAGAATGAGAGAGAAAATGAGAGAGAGAAAGGGAGGTGGGGGAGAGAGAGAATGAGAGCGAATGAGAGAGAATGAGAGAGAGAGAGAGAGAGAAGGAAAGGAAGAGAGAATGGGAGAGAGAGAATGAGAGAGGGAGAAACAGACAGACAGACAGACAGACAGACAGACAGACAGACAGACAGACGGACGGACGGACGGACGGACGGACGGACGGACGGACGGACGGACGGACCAGACCCAGACCCAGACCCAGACCCAGACCCAGACCCAGACCTAGACCCAGAGAAAAAAGAACAAATAATATATTGTCTTGAGTTCCGTAATCCCTGAAAGGAATTATAAGCGTGTGCTCCAGAAATATTTTGTCAAAATACAAGCTAGATATTGATAACAACCACAAAATATACTTAGTGTGGCTGCAATTTTTGGTAAAAAGAATTCCCTAATCACTGAATCTTTCTATCACTTGATGAATTGTTGCCTGTCTGCGCTCATAGAGCTGTGTGATTTACTTCTTAACCCTATCCGTACGTCGTGTTTTACTATCGTATCCATACGACGTGGGGAACTCTGTGCCACCACTTAACCCTTTCCGTACGTCGTGTTTTACT
>NW_004798735.1:55519-57033 GCF_000002075.1 Aplysia californica | reverse complement strand
AATAGCGTATGTTTTAATTGTTTTAACTAAACTCGCGTCCAAGTAAAAAGTTGCAGTGGAAAATTCTGTAAAATAAATGGTGTTGCGAATATAGTTATATTTTTGGAGAAAAAACCCCCAGCCAATATAAGAAACCTATTTATAACATATAATTATAATATTTCGTAATTTTTTTCAAGACTCTACTCGCGTCTTAGTCATATAATATGTTCTGATGGGATTCCTAAAGTGTGTGTGAGAGTGAAAAAAAAGTGTCTCGCGAATATTTCTTCGAATCAAGATTTGTTGTTATTCCTTCTATCTTTCACAAGACTTTGGAGGAGGAAGGAAGAGGGAGAAAAAAGAAATCCCAGCGTGAAGGAAGAAGATTCTTCTTCTTCTTCTGCAACTACAGCAGCATCAACATCAACAACCAATTCGCGGCACATCATCTTACATCATCATCATCATCATCATCATCATCAACAACAACAACAACAGCAGCAACGACAACCACATCGCCCACAAAAGGGGGCGCATGTCGCCACCACCTGCTGTTACGCCACTTTTGAGCGTGCTTGGGTCGCTAAGTTGTGGCCCTGCCCATTTCACTCATCTTCCCAGAGCGTGGATTTAAACCCCAGACCTTTGGCTGCACTTTCGTGGATACCCCGTTTGGTGAAATACGGTTTGTGTTTTTGGTGAAATACGGTTAGTGTTTTTGGTGAAATACGGTTAGTGTTTTGGCGAGATACGGTTAGTGTTTTGGCGAGATACGGTTAGTGTTTTGGCGAGATACGGTTAGTGTTTTTTTGAAATACGGTTTGAGTTTTGGTGAAATACGGTTTGAGTTTGGTGAAATACGGTTTGAGTTTTGGTGAAAAGGGGAACATAATAATAATATTATTCCATCAGGGAAGCCCGCCTTTTGCACCTGATGTGATTTTTTTGGGGAAAATTTGTTGCCTTTTTTATTTTGTTCAATTGATCTTTTTAAAATTGTATTTTACGGCTTTTTAAAAGCAAGTGTGGCTAATTGATTATACTTAAAGTTCACTTGGAAGGATTCATAAATCCATTAGAAGGATTCGCTATCGAACAGTAAGGAGTGTTGCTGGTTAGGGTGCCCGCCCTGTGCTGTGTGGGTTCAGACAGGGCAGGGGTTCGAATCTCTTTTCCTTCTTTCTCTATTCGTATACTATTTACGTAGTTTGTGCGGTGAAGGCTTATTGTTATGTTGCTTGTCTGTATGTTTATCTATAAAGTATGTGTCTTTCTGTCTATCAGTCTTTCTGTGTGCCTGTTTATCTATTATGTACATGTCTTTTCTGTCTATTTATCTGTCTGCCTGTCTGTTTGTATATGTCAGCCTGTCTGTCAGTCTGCCTATATATCGTATTGCGTTAAAAGTGCCGTAAAACTCTTACGTGAGGGCAAAATAATATAGCCTTTATCCATCCTTCCATCCATTCATCTCTCATGTTCTCTCTTTCTCTGTCTCTCTATGTGTGTGTGTGTGTGTGTGTGTGTGTGTG
>NW_004798735.1:54391-55374 GCF_000002075.1 Aplysia californica | reverse complement strand
TGTGTGTGTGTGTGTGTGTGTGTGTGTGTGTGTGTGTGTGTGTGTGTGTGTCTGTATGCCTGTATATTCTAAACTCCCCTTTCAACAACCTGTCTGTGCTGCAACCGCCGTAAAACGCTTTCTAAAACTAAAAACACACGTACCCTTCATCACTCTTCATACTGTCTCCGTCTCTAATCACTGCCAGTGACCACGCATATTTTAATTGTGTGTTTTTGGGTCACCCCGTTATGAACAAGCAGGTTGTGGGTGGTTGGCGGGTGCTCTTGTGTGGTTTGCTTCTTCTTTCCTATCAAACATCTATCGTCCTTATCTCCCGTCCTCTTTTTTTATGTTTGTTACTCTCTTGTAACAGCTCTAATCTAAGCTTCTGGCGCTCACATGACCTTATCCAGTTGCGAGCGCCGTAAAACCTCTACTAAAAACCAACAAAACAGGCAGATTGTACGCTTTTTAATAAACTTTTCACACTCTCTAAAATCTTTTCCGACTATGAAATCAGTTGGCCTCCGTGATAAACTAGACCCCATAAGTGGGTGGTTGGCGGGTGCCCTGGTGTGGTTTGCTTCTTCTTTCCTATCAAACATCTATCGCCCTTTCCTCTCCTCCTTTAAAAAAAAAAAAATTATGTTTGTTACTCTCTTGTAACACCTCTAATCTTCGGCACTTATTATAAGACCTTATTGTGTTGCAAGTGCCGTAAAACTCTTACTAAAACTAAACGAACCCCGTATAAAAATAAACAGTTTGTACGCTTTTAAATGTTTCACACTCTCTGAAATCTATTCCGACTATGAAATCAGTTGGCCTCCGCGCTAAGCTTTCAGCTAGACCCCATAATTTTAGTCGACGACAAAGAAATTTGAAACTTTTTTTTGGTCGTTTTTGTCGAAAGTAGAACGATATACTGTTTATTCTTTGGTATAAATAACTATTTTTAAAAGGTGTGGGGGATTTATGCTTGGTGGTTTGGGGGAGAGAGA
>NW_004798735.1:51541-52799 GCF_000002075.1 Aplysia californica | reverse complement strand
GGGGAGGTTGGGGTGGGGCACTGGTAGGTCCTACTTCTTTACTTATTCTTTGTTGTTTCTGTCTGTCTTACATTTCCCCATCATTAAATAAATGAGCATTATTGTGTTGAGTGATGTGCTTCTGTACACTCAAGCAAACTGAGCCACTGGAAGGTTCTACTTGTTCTACTTTCTCGCTGTTATTTCTGTCTGTCTGTATTACTTTTTCTCAACACTCAATGACCGTTATTGTGTCGATGTGCTTCACTTTACTCAAACAAACAAACAAACAAACAATAAACAAGCAATAAACAAATAAACACACACACAAACAAACAAGCAAACAAACAAACAAACAAGCAAACAAACAACCAAACAAACAAACAAACAACCAAACAAACAGATGGGAGGCGGGAAAAATCAGGATAATGTAGCTTTTTTTTTATATTTTTTTGAGAATCCGAGCAAAGGAATGAATGGAGAACCATGATCGCCGATGTCTGTTGGAGATATTTTTTTTTGCGTGGGTGGTTCCTTGGTGCTCTGGTGTGGTCTGCGTTTGCTTCTTCTTTCCAATCAAGCATCTATTGTCCTTATCTCCCCTGCTTCTTCTGTGTTGTATTTCTCTTTCTCGGTTTCTTTCTTTCTTTCTGTCTCTTTCTTTCTTTCCTTCCTTCTTTCTCTACCGGCGTCTATCTTTCTGTCTGTCTGTCTCTGTCTTTTTGTCTGTCTGTCTGTCTGTCTGTCTGTCTGTCTGTCTGTCTGTCTGTCTGTCTGTCTGTCTGTCTGTCTGTCTGTCTCTTTCTCTCTCTGTTTTACGGCCCTCGCCACTGTATAAGGTCATAATATGAGCGCGCGGGACACACCTAACATTTGTTATCGGTAGGAAAGGATTGAATTTTGCCCGGGTGGCAGCGAAGCCTGCTCTTATCCATTCTGGACCACCAAACTAGGGATCTTTAACGTGCGCAACTTGCACATGGGACCTCCGAGATTTTTCGCCCTTGTCCGAGAAGGCTAGGTGTAGATCTTTCCGTTTGAGTAGAGGTTTTACGGCGCTCGCAACTGCATAAGGTCATGTGAGCGCTTATGAGAAGATCAAGGGTGTGGCTGAAAGACAGTAGCGGTCTTGACTTCTGGGTGTTGTTTCCCCTCAGTCCGGGTTGGCCCAGACAGGAGGGTCGGAATCCCAACTCCTAAATTACCTAAATTGTGTTGATGGAGACGTAAAAGAGACGCCTACCCTAAAAACACCAGCCCCCTGCCCCCCTCCCCCCCC
>NW_004798735.1:49193-50364 GCF_000002075.1 Aplysia californica | reverse complement strand
CTCCCCTCGCTCCGGCCCTGGGTCCAAAAAAACCAAACCACCCACCCAAAAAAAAACCCGGAAAAAAAGCAACAACCTCCCCTCAAATCCCCCCCCAATAAACACCATCATTTGTTTGGATTTTGCAATTAGACATTCTTCTGCTTTGTTGCTTCCAGATAATTGCCAGGGACAGGAATAAAACTTCCGCGGCAACCGTTATGTAGATAGGCCTGTCTACAGAACTATCAGAGTCCCCCCCCCCCTCTAACCGCCTCCTAACCGCCTCCTACCCCCTTCCCCCTTTGTTCTAGAGCTTTCCAAAGGTTCTTGGAATAATACTTATCTTCTTCTCTTTGCTTCCTTTTTTCTTCTGTATTTTGTGACATTTGGAAGAATTGTCTTTAGGATTGCGTGTTATTGCCAAGTGATTGGAGGGCGTCACTGGTTGGTCCTACTTCTTTTTATCATTTTCCTTTTTTAATATGTTGTGTCTGTCTGACTGTCTGTCTGTCTGTCTGTCTGTCTGTACGCCTGTCTGTCTGTCTGTCTGTCTGTCTGCCTGTCTGTCTGTCTCTCTGCCTGTCTGTCTGTCTGTCCGCCTGTCTGTCTGTCTGTCCGTCTGTTTGTCTGTCTGTCTGTCTGTCTGTCTGACATTTCCCCCATCACTAAATGACTCTAATTATGTTGCTTTGCTTCTCTTTACTCAAACAGACAAACGGACAGACAAACAAACAAACTCGGCTTGTTATTGAGGCGTAAAGGTTGAATGCTGTGCTAGACAATCGACGTGATGATGATAATAGCATCAATAAAGATAATAATAATAATGGTGATGATCATGATGATAATAATGATAATAATAGTAACAATAATAATAATAATAATAACAATATAAAATAATCAGAATCAGAATCATCCTTTAAAAATGATAATATTGATAATGATAAGAGTAAGACTGATAAGACTGAGAATAATAATATTAACGATAATGATAATGATAATGTTAACGGTAGCAGTAATAATAATGATAATGATAATAATGATAACGATAATGATAATGATAACAGTAATGATAATGATAATGATAACAGTAATGATAATGATAATGATAATAATGATAACGATAATGATAATGATAATGACAATGATGATAACGATAATGATAATGATAATGATAACAGTAATGATA
>NW_004798735.1:47273-48386 GCF_000002075.1 Aplysia californica | reverse complement strand
CACACTAAGTGAAAGATAGATAAGATAGCACTTTAATATCCCAGAGGGAAATTTTTCTTGGCTCTACAGGACCGTAAAAACACATCATGCAGGTATACATTTAAAAAAAAATTAATTATATATTACTCTCATTAAAATTCTATATATATATGAAAAGAGAAGTAAAGCTGACAAAATGCGCACATTATCACATCAGGTGCATCATTCAACCACCTGTGGGAATTTAAATACTAGACCTTGGAGTTATATACAGATACATACTCTAAGAGCAACACACATCTATGCTCATTCTGACAAAAGCCTTATGCTAGATGGTAAAAAACTTCTTTTATATCTTTCTTTCTTTGTTTTAGGAGGTACATATCTGCCGCTGCGTGATCTTACAATTTGTGTGGAAAAGGGGTGTGATGGGTCGTTTATAATGCTTTTTATCTTTTTTATACGTGTGGTGTTATACATTTCATCCATTCTTATAAATAATAATATATGAAAAGAGAAGTAAAGCTGACAAACTGCACATTTTATCACATCAAATGCAGCATTCAACCATAATATGCTGGAATTTAATTACACAAGACCTTCCAAGTGACTGCCGTGCTGTCGTATGCCTGATCGTGTTGCAACTGCCGTAAAACGTTTACTAAAACTAAACTAGACTGCCTACCCCACCCTCTCATTCTCCAAAGGACTTCGTCCACCCAGTACCCATGAACTCTCAGAGTGCTTCTTCTCTTGACATCCTTATGTTACTGTCTTGTGAGTGGGTGGTTGGCGGGTGCTCTGGTGTGGTTTGCTTCTTATTTCCTATCAAACATCTTTCCTCCTTATCTCCCCTCCTTCTTTTTTATGTTTGTTACTCTCTTGTAACACCTCTGATCTTCTGGCGCTCATATGACCTTATGCAGATTCGAGCGCCGTAAAACCTCTACTAAAACAAACTAAACAAACAAACAAACTGTCTTGTGACACCTCTAAAATTCGGCAGTTATATGATCTTATCGTGTTTCAAATGCCGTAAAGTGGGTGGTTAGCGGGTGCTCTGGTGGTGTTTGCTTCTTCTTTCCTATCAAACATATATCCTCCTTATCTCCCCCTTTTCTTTTTTATGTTTGT
>NW_004798735.1:40327-42343 GCF_000002075.1 Aplysia californica | reverse complement strand
CACACACACACACACACACACACACACACACACACACACACACACAAAGACAAAAACTCCCTCTCCCTCAACCCGTATTTACAACCTCCACAACCATTCACAACATCACCAACATCATCATCCCCCCGATCCCCCCTACCTCCTCCAACATACCACGCAATCGCTGGCCGGCCAATCTTTCTGTGGTAAATCTTGGCCGCATCTGATTGGCCCTGTCTCCTGGGTGGTTGGCGGGTGCTCTAGTGTCGTTTGCTTCTTCTTTCCTATCAAACGTCTATCGTCCTTATCTCCCCCTTCTTCTTTTTTAAAGTTTGTTACTCTCTTGTAACACCTCTAATCTTCTGGCGCTCATATGACCTTATGCAGTTGCGAGCGCCGTAAAACCTCTACTAAAAATGTCCTCTGAAGGGCCATATTTCGCTATTCCAGAATTACAATATTCTCTCTGCACAGTTCCTAGTTTTGAGAAATTTGACATTAAAAATGTGCGAGTTCCTAAACATGTCAAACTTTTTTAAATGCGATTTTTTGACTATCTTGGCAACGACTCCGAATAATCTGATGATTTTAATAGTGCAGATAGAGTATTAATTGGTTTCTGACCTCGTGGTCATAGTAACTCAAAACGGTCAAAAATATAACAGAACTGAGGTAGCGATTTGACAATTTAAAAATGTGTGAGTTTCATGTCATGTCCAGCTTTTTCGAAATCAATTCTTTGAATAGCTTGATAATGACTTCAAACTATCTTACGACTTTGATAGAGGAGATAGAACATTTGGTTTTCTGAACTCTTGGTCTTAGAGTGGGTGGTTGGTGGGTGCTTTGGTGTGGTTTGCTCCTTCTTTCCTGTCAAACATCTATCGTCCTTATCTCTCCTCCTTCTTTTTTGTGTTTTTTGTTACTCTCTTGTAACACCTCTAATCGTCAGCTCTTATATGACCTTATTTTTTTGCGAGTGCCGTTAAGCTCTTTCATAAACTAAAACTTTAAAAAAAGCTCTTGTAACACCTGATCTAATCTACGGCACTTAGATCTAATTAAATGACCTATTTGTGTTGCAAGTGCCGTAAAACTCATACTCAAACTAAACACACAAAAGAAACATTGTTGTAGTAACTCAAAACGGCCCAAAATGTCAGATAGAACTTTGTAGCAATCTGTGTGTCTCCCGGAGGTCCGCGTCCCGTCAGACTAGGCCGGATGGGGCAATAACACAGGGCCCATTTCTATACAGACAACGACTTAGATCGATCTATCTGTCTATCTCCTTTCTCCTTTCTCATGAGACTGTGTCGATGGGTGGCGACTGAACGTTGCTTTTGTTACTGCTGTTGTTGCAACTGCTGCTGCTGCTGATGATGATGATGATGATGATGATGTTGTTGTTTTGGTTTGTCGTTTTACGCAGTGGCTTGTAAAGAAGGAGATATTTTGTTTGTTTTAGTAGACTGCAAAAGGTCATAATATGAGCGCCAGAAGATAGAGGTGTTACAAGAAAGTAAGAAACATAAAAAAAGAAGAAGGGGAGATAAGGGCGATAGATGTTTGATAGGAAAGAAGGAGCAAACCACACCAGAGCACCCGCCAACCACCCACAAGGAGATGTTGTATCTGTGGAGGTCAATGGAGAGTTTTGACGGTGGTCAATTCTTTAGATTCTTTTTATTTCTTTTCTGTTCATTTTTTTTTTAAATAGAGGAAAGTATGGCAGTGGAGTATGTTTCGTTTTCTTGTATTTTCCCTTTGTTTTTTTAGTTTTGGTTTTTTGTATTCCATTTATCTTAAAGAACAAGAGGGGATTTACAAATGATGTGCTATATTCTGTCGTGTTTCGTTCTATCATTATTTGAGAAGAAAAAAACAACCTGAAGTCGACCCGAAAACGCCAGAAGAAAGTGAAGATATTACGATAATATCATTCTCTCAAAGACACGCAGAAATTCTATATAACGTTATTCTGTGTACGCTCTTTATCGCTCCTGGTCGGAGCAAGACACCCCCCTCCCCCCCTCT
>NW_004798735.1:35003-36171 GCF_000002075.1 Aplysia californica | reverse complement strand
TATAATGTATATTATTTATCATAAATCATGTTCATATTTGGACACAAGGTCGCTCGTATCAAAACTTGATAACAACACGGAATAAATTTACGATTTTTTAAATAGAGCAGATAGAGCGGTGTTTTGGTTTCTGATCCCATGGTCTTAGTTACTCAAAACGGTTAAAACTGTCAGATATAACTTTGTCATTCTGAGGTAGTTAGTTTAAGTTTTAGTAGAGGGTTTACAGCGCTTTCAACTGCATAATAAAGTCATATTATGAGCGCCAGAAGATTAGAGGTGTTACAAGAGAGTAGCAAACATGAACAAAAAAAGAAGGGGAGATAAGGACGATAGATGTTTGATAGGAAAGAACGAGCAAACCACACCAGAGCACCCGCCATCCACCCATTCTGAGATAGCGGTTAGTGAGGATGTTTTGTTTTTGATCGTGCATATATATATATATATATAATATATGTGTACGTGCCTTTCTCCGATTGGCCAGGGTTTTTTCTCAAACTTCGCTAGTTTTGTTTTTGTGAGCTCCTTCTGTGTTTGTATATGAAGGATGCACGTGATGTGATTATTTTTGTAAGTTGACCGGCTTTCGTGCGTTCATTTCAGCTCCCATCTCTCGCTTCATCTTTCTCTATTTTGTTGCTTTCTCTTTTCTTTTCTACCTTTCTTTTTCTAGATCATGTTCCATCTCTGTCTTCCTATCTCTACCTCTCTCTCCCTTCTCTCCCTTCTCTCCCTTCTCTCTTTTCATCTTTCTCTATTTTGTTGCTTTCTTTTTCTTTTATTTTCTACCTTTTTTTTCTTGATCATGTTGTTCCATCTCTGTCTTCCTTTCATTCTCTCTCTCTCTCTCTGTCTCTCTCTTCTCTCTTTCTCTCTCTCTCTCTCTCTCTCTCTCTCTGTCTCTCTCTCTTCTTTCTCTCCCTCTCTCTATCTCTCTCTTTCTCTCTTCTTTTTCTCCCTCTCTCTATCTCTCTCTTTCTCACCCTCCCATTCTCTGTCTCTTAAACATAATAATATAAGCACAAACAAACACACATACATACAAACAATCAGACCTGCAGACAAACAGATATGCAGAAGTAAAAAGAGAGGGAAATAGACAGAGGAAAAGAGAGAGATGTATAGAGAAAGAGAGCGAGACACAGAGAGAGAGATATATATATAT
>NW_004798735.1:31909-33500 GCF_000002075.1 Aplysia californica | reverse complement strand
ATCGTCCTTATCTCCCCTTCTTCTTTTTTATGTTTGTTACTCTCTTGTAACACCTCTAATCTTCTGGCGCTCATATGACCTTATGCAGTTGCGAGCGCCGTAAAACCTCTACTACAACTAGGATAGGGTTAAGTGGTGGCACAGAGTTCCCCACGTCGTATGGATACGATGGTAAAACACGACGTACGGATAGGGTTAAGTAATAATAAATTAAATAGGCAATATTTTCCCAACGCATTAGACCAAGTAGCCGGAACCAGTGGACAGTGGACGAGAGTGACCATAGCCTCGTGATGTCCCGGGACATCCTCTCTTTAGTGACCGGCCTGATGGCCATCACATCAACGGTGCTCGCCCTGGGATAAGTGTGGGGGCGTCGGGGTGAAATCAACCGCTCGTACAGATAATAAAGATGATGAAAGTGTCGAATGAAGAAACTGATGGCTTAAAGTTTGTTTTTTTGTTCTGTACGTGAGGTAGTTTATAATGGTTCTTTTGGTGGTTCTTTTGGTGGATGTTTTAAAAAGTTTTTTTTTGTTGGGTTTTTTTTTTCTTTTAAATTCAACCCTTTAGTTTTGATTCAACCCCTTTTATGTCCATTAAAAGATACATTTCTGAATGGGTTTTTCCGGGAAACGAAGGATCAAAGGAACAGCCCCCACCCCCCTCCCGTAATCGGAAAATTGCAATTTGTTAGGACACTCGATCACACTTTGTAAGTCGCCAGTCTTTTGTGACCATTTAGTTGCACATTCTGACTCTGACACCAGTGATCCCCTCCTTTCTTAATCACGAATGTCTCGACTTTTTTCAAGATAAATGGGTATTTTGTTCATCAAAAGCAAGGAAAATGAACAAGTATGAAGAAGATACCCAAAATCCATATAAAAATGATAGTAACAACAACAACAACAACAACAACAAAAACAACTCGAAAAAAAGCAACAACATAATCAACAACAACAACGACAACAACAACAACAACAACAACAACAACAACAACAACAACACAGCAGCCGAAGCATCAGCAGCAAAACAAAACAAGTAATAAAAAAACAAACCACAAAAAGCTGAACATTTAAAAAGACCAACTGACAAGCGCTTGATTCAATTGCGGCGTGGCACAATTAATGTTTGATTGGTTGACCGCTACGGGGGGCGTGGCAGAAATGGGCGGGGGAAGAAGGGAGAGGACGGGTGGGCTGATGTGTGGGTTAAAAGGGGGAAGGGGGGAGAGGGGAGGGGACGGATGGGCTGATGTGTGGTACCAAAGAAAAGAATCAAGAACCTCATTTCTCCCTCATTTTCCTCCTTCCCCTCTTTCCTGACAAACTTTACTTTTTTCCGCCGCTTATACCCCTTTGGGTGTCGCAGAAAGAAAGAGAGACGTTTCTCTGTCGCTAACCGGAGAGTTTGGGTCAGGGGGATGCCGTGGGTGGTTAATGTTTCCCTGACTCCATCTCTGACAAACAAACAAACAAACAAACAAACAAACAAACAAAACCAAATCTCACCCAACATCAATGACAACCCACCACCAAAAGTAAGACCATCATTTCTCCTTCAATCAAACTCACCACACACACACACA
>NW_004798735.1:30442-31479 GCF_000002075.1 Aplysia californica | reverse complement strand
ACACACACACACAGACACACACACACACACTCACAACACCACCCCACCCCTCCACCAAAAATAAGAACCTCATTTCTCCCTCAATCTAACCTCACCACACGCTCTGACTGACCGATGAAGATTTTCCCGCGTTCACAGGCCAGTCCCTGGGGGCTTGACCACTGGTCGAGCAGAGACAGCTACGGAGTGGAGGTCACGCGACCGTTGACCTCAAGGTCACGTGGGATGAGCCGCGTGGCTTGCTGAGGGTTACGTCACGTGGCAAAGGCCTAATAGAAACCGACGTGGTCTCGAGTTTTGCTCCGCGAGCAATTATTATCTCGTTTGTGGGTCGTTGTTGTTGTTATAGGGTGAACTTCTTGTTGCAGTTTTTCGGATCCTTATATTTACATAAGAAGACTACAGGGGAGAAAAACTACTGTAGTCACAAACTAAAAAAAACCGTGAGGGTACCGATTTTGAACCCTTGTTGACTCAGAACTGTATATCTGTTCAACTGTCTGTTGGTTGATTATTGTTGTTAGATTTCCCATTCAACAACGCTTAACAATAAAACCACCAGTCCAACAAATATTGCGTTATAATAATATTATTATGTCCACACGCTTTTGAAATTGGGACCCTCACAATTTCCAGTTTGTGACTACCGTCTTGTCGTTTTCCCTCTGTAGATCTAGTCTTCTATGTTTTATGAGGGGGGGTGCTGTGTTTTCTGTCTGTCTATCTTACTTGTCCCCAGCACTAAATTTTAGTGACCATTATTGTGTGTATGAGCTTCTCTTTCGCTCATTTTTTTCTTCTGAATAGCTTTACCAGGGTCCATGGTTTTATTCCTCATCTTGATCAAGATTTACTTGTAGTGTTTAAGAAAACTTGTAGAAATTTATTAAGTTATTTTTATCTCCTTTTTTTGCTTGTGTCCGTAGTTTTCATTGCGAATTTTTGGAGGGTGCCACTGGTAAGCCTTTCTTATTTCTCTCTCATCTATCTATCTATCTATCTATCTATCTATCTATCTATCTATCTATCTATCTATC
>NW_004798735.1:28242-30118 GCF_000002075.1 Aplysia californica | reverse complement strand
CACTCTCTCCCCCCTCTCTATCCCCCTCTCTCCCTCTCCTCCTCTCTCCCTCTCTCACCCATCTCCCTCCCCCCCCCATCTATCTGTACATTGTCCACCTACATCTCCACTCTCCACCCACCACCCAAAAGGTCACTCCTAGCTGCTCCACCAGACGTTCTTGCCCGGTTTTGGCGCCAACTCTGTAGCCCCCCAGGCCGGGCCGATCGTCCGTTAGTTTCGCGCCAACACACCCGTCACTTCGCACGGACCAGGCTTTTCCGAGTGACTGACTCTCCTCCGCGGATGAGAAAAAGAGGGCTAAAAGAAGCAGAAGGGAGGAACAAGCGACTAGAAAGAAAGAAATGGGAAAGAAAGAAAGAAAGAAAGAAGGAAGAAAGAAAGAAAGAAGGAAGAAAGAAAGAAAGAAAGAAAGAAGGAAGAAAGAGAATTAATGTGGCCAGTGGGAATAAGTATAAAAATTCATAAGTTCGTATCTCGATATGTTACATTTTTTAAATGAGATCCATAAAGAAAGACAGGAAGAAAGGAAGGAAGGATGGAAGGAAGAAGAAAGAAAGAAAGAAAGAAAGACAGAAAGACAGAAAGAAAGACAGAAAGAAAGACAGAAAAAAGGAAAGAAACTTAAAGGAAAGAAGAAAGAGAATTATTATAGCCAGTGGGAATAGGTATTCACAAGATCGTAACTCTATACACATGTACATGTATATTGCATTTTTGGAACGAAATGAAGAAAGAAAGAAAGAAGGAAGGAAAGAAAGAAACGAAAATTAAAAAAGAAAAAGAAAAAGTTATTATGGCGAACGAAAGTAAGTAATAATGCTGGAACATGTGCCTCAATATTATATATCATTATATATTAATATATAATATTATGTATTATATATTATAATTACATTCATGGAGTGAAAAGCGAGAAGGAAAAAAAAGAAGAAAAAAGTGTTAAGAAAAGAAAAAAAAGAAAACTATTATGGCGATCGAAAGTAAGAAAAAAAAATCTGAAGATCCTATCTAGATATAACATTAATATTAATACATTTAATTTTATGCCCCAAGATATTGTATGGTAATTTCTATGAAATGGTTCTCCACATGGGGTCTCCTGTATTTAAAAGGTAAGCCAATATTATTGTGGTGTTGGTAGTCTAGTGGTTAGGCTACCGGACTCGTAATCGTGAGGTTGCAGGTTCGGGGGTTCAGGGAGTTTGGGGATTCTGGGGGTTTGGGGGATTCGGGTGATCGGGGGTTCGAGTGTTCGGGGCTTTGGACATTCTGGGGTTCGGAGTGTCGGGGGTTCGGGGGTTCGAAGATTCGGGTGTTCGGGGAATTCGGGGGTTTGGGTGTTCGGGGTTTCTGAGATTCGGGTGTTCGGGTGTTCTGATGTTTGGGTGTTCGGGGATTCGGGTGTTCTGATGTTTGGGTGTTCGGGGATTCGGGTGTTCTGATGTTTGGGTGTTCGGGGATTCGGGTGTTCTGATGTTTGGGTGTTCGGGGATACGGGTGTTCTGATGTTCTGATGTTTGGGTGTTCGGGGATTCGGGTGTTCTGGGGTTCGGTGGTTCGGGGTTTTCAGGGGATTGGAAAGGTTCGAGGTTCTAGGCTGAAGCCCGAGGTTGTGTCCTTAGGAAAGGCACTTCATACGAATATTCCTCACTTTACCCGAATATTGCTCACTTCACCCGAATATTCCTCACTTCACCCAGGTGGGAATGGGTATCCGGCTACACCCAGAGAAAGATCTTGTCAGTAGGTTAGTGTTTTATTTAGTGCCTGTAAAAAGTATTTTGTGTACTGGAATTTGAGATTGTTTCAGAATGCTATCAGTTGTTGTTGTTGTTGTTGTTGTTGTTGTTGTTGTTGTTGTTGTTGTTGTTGT
>NW_004798735.1:22865-24061 GCF_000002075.1 Aplysia californica | reverse complement strand
AAAAAAAAAAAAGAAAAGAAAAGAAAGAAAAAGAAAGAAAAATCTTTAAAAAATCACTACAGCTGACAAAGAAAAGTTACTATAAATAAACAAACGCAGAATAATATAACAAAGGGAAACAATATGGCTCATCATATAACAGGAAGTAAATCTCCGGACTAGCACGGAAAAGACAAACGGAATAACAAATATGCGCATGCGCTGAAAAGATGGCGGGAAATCCTATGAATAAATACATTAATGTTGGATAGGGCGTTCTAGGAGGCGATAGATTAAACAGAAGGCAGATTCTCATTACGTCACTGCATACGTGCGCAGAATAGCAGATCTGCAGTCATATGACAGAATAACGTATATGCCAAACAAAAAAAAAAAAGAAGAAAATTTACAAGAGAGACAAAACAACAAAAAAAAACCCCAAAAAACCTAACTTTTTGTATGTGTGTTTCAATTTAACTAAAATTTAGTCGATTTGATCACTTTATGTCACTATATTCATTGACCAGTGTTATTTTTGTTTGATTTGCAGAAGTACTCAGTAAATAGTACTGGAAGAATTGATTTGAAACTTCTTTTCTTCACAACATTATTGGCATGTTATTAGGTCACAACGCATATTTTCAATAGCCCCAAACTTCCGAGTGGGTGGTTTGCGGGTGCTCTGGTGTGGTTTGCTTCTTCTTTCCTATGAGACATCTATCGTCCTTATCTCCCCCTTCTTCTTTTTTATGTTTCTTACTCTCTTGTAACACCTCTAATCTTCGGCACTAATATGACCTTATTGTGTTGGAAGTGCCGGAAAACTCTTACTAAAACTAAAAACGTTCGTCATTTTAAATGTGCAGCCATAAAACCAAGATAGCAAGACGAGCAATGAAAAAGGGGGGTTTCTCCCGTGTAGAAAAACGCTATCTGACCTAATTACGCATATACGTCTTTTTGTCATAAGACGGCAGAGATAGAAGGACGACGCTATGTTGGTGCAGTGTTGCTATTGTGCTGGGCTGTGATTACGATGCACTACGTTCAAATCCCTTATTACTGGGAGTAATTTTGATTTTGGATTGTGTGGGGGGATTTCCCAAAGCTATTTTTATTTATTTACATCTATAGAGTGTGTATGTGTTTATGTGTGTGTGTTTGTGTGTGTGTATGTATGTGCATGTGTGTGTGTGTGTGTGTGTGTGTGTGTGTGT
>NW_004798735.1:19570-21904 GCF_000002075.1 Aplysia californica | reverse complement strand
TGTTGTTGTTGTTGTTGTTAGTGTCGTTGTCCTTTTTGCTGCTGTAGCTGTCGTTGATGAGTTTGTTGTGGTTGTTGTTGTTGTTGTTATTGTTGTTGTAGTTGTTGTTGTTGTTATTGCTGTTGTTGTAGTTGTTGTTGTTGTTGTTGGTGTCGTTGTCCTTTTTGCTGCTGTAGCTGTCGTTGATGAGTTTGTTGTGGTTGTTGTTGTTGTTGTTATTGTTGTTGTAGTTGTTGTTGTTGTTATTGCTGTTGTTGTAGTTGTTGTTGTTGTTGTTGGTGTCGTTGTCCTTTTTGCTGCTGTAGCTGTCGTTGATGGGGTTGTTGTGGTTGTTGTTGTTGTTGTTGTTGTTGTTGTTGTTGTTGTTGTTGTTGTGTAGGGGTTTAGTGGGTATTTTGTTGGGGGGTCTCCTTTTTTATTTTGTATAATTATTTTTTAAAGGAATCGATCTTTGAACGGAGTGACATTGATTCCTGCTCTATGTAAATACAAACAGGAAAGTGGTGTATCTAAAATTAATTTAATTTTTATAATTTCGTTTCATTTCTAAGTCCGTCGTGTGTTTCCCTGAGATAAACCAATTATGCTGTGTATGTGGGTGTCTGTATGTTATATATAGTGTATATATATAGTAAGTTTTTATGTTGGTCTCTTTGAAGAGGCAACTTTTTACACAGTGTTAAATTCAACGTAAGCTCATAAAAACAACAGTGAGTGGTTGACGGGTGCTCTGGTGTGCTTTGCTTCTTCTTTCCTATGAAACATCTATCGTCCTTATCGTCCCTCCTTCTTTTTTTATGTTTGTTACTCTCTTGTAACACCTCTAATCTTCTGGCGCTCATATGACCTTATGCAGTTGGGAGCGCCGTAAAACGTCTACTAAAACTTAAACTATAAAAACAACACGTTAATTGCTGTCTTAGCAAAAGGGAAAGTAAAACGCTCAATACCTAAGAGGAAAAAAACCCCAAAAAGCCTACCCCCAACAACAAACAAACCGAAGGGGGGGGGGCTCTAAACAGAAACACCTGTACATAAGGCAAACACTACTAAAACAAAAAAAGAAAATAAATTAACCCCTCATCTACCAATTAACTCTTTATCACCGACGCAGCAGATAGCGCAAGCAACATCGGTCTACCCCGTCAGATAAATAGTCTACAACGCCCGGATCCAAGGCAGGTTTTTCTAAGTGTCAAGATAAAACCCATAGATTTATGTCATCATAACCTAGATCGCGCACTCTACGGTATGTCGGTACAATATTGGACGCACTGCTCTGCCCTCTTCGTTCCCAATATTAATATCGTCTTTATCTCTCCTTTCTTATCTTGGGGTGGTTTGAGGGTGCCACTTGTAGGTACTACTTTTGTACTTTCACTCTGTTGTTTCTGCCTGTCTGTCTTACCCTTTCAGCACAGTGAGTTGTTGGCGGGTGCTCTAGTATTGTTTGCTCCTTCTTTCCTATAAAAAAGATATATTTTCTTTATCTCCCCTCCATTGTTTTCGTGTTTGTTACTCTTTAGTAACACTACCAATCTTCGGCATTTGTATGACCTTATTGTGTTGTAAGTGCCGTAAAACTTTTACTAAAACTAACACTTTCTCAGCCCTAAATGGCCATTATTGTGTCAGTGTGCTTCTTTTTCAGGGAACAACTCTAACATTTTAACTTTTTTTCGGAAAGAAGGGGGGGGGGGGGTCACTCTCTGGTAACACCAAGTCTCCGGCACTAATACATTACCTAACTATTACTTGAGCTGAAAATGCCGTAAAATTCATTCAAAAACGAAAACTAGATTGAGCACACTTTTGCAACAAATAGAAGCTTGGGTGTTAGAATGTTGCAGAATAACAGGAAGTGTTCTTAAAGATGAATTACTTCTTAGAAACGACACAGTTTTGCACGTCATTATGGCGATATGGCAGGGCCCATGATAATTGTGCGCGTTCCTCACAGTTTTTACGTTGAGCAAATCATATGAGTTGGTGGTTGGCGGGTGCTCTGGTGTGGTTTGCTCCTTCTTTCCAGTCAAACATCTATTGTCTTTATCTCACATCCCTTTTTTATTATGTGTGTTACTCTCTTGTAATACCTTTAATCTTTTGGCGATAATATGATCTTATGCAGTTGCGAGCGCCGTAAAACCTCTACTAAAACTAAAAAACTAAAATCATATGATCTTATGCTGTTGCAACACTGTAAAACCTTACTAGAATAGTAAAACAAACATTGAGCGAAACATGGCGACCATGATAGGGCGGAATCTGGGAGTGTTCTATAAATCTGTGGGATACGCCTTGAGGAGGCAAGGTGTGCGTGTGTGTGTGGGG
>NW_004798735.1:14891-15936 GCF_000002075.1 Aplysia californica | reverse complement strand
TCTCTCTCTCTCTCTCTCTCTCTCTCTCTCTCTTATTCATTTTCCTTCCCACGCAATAATCTACACCACCAGTTATATATCAAAACTTGTTTTTGAAACGGAATCATGACTGCCAAGTCATTTGGATTGGGAGCTAGGAGATTGAAATGACATTGATGGCTGATTTCGCAACCCTTCAATAAGGTCAAGGGCTATATTTAGACATTTCTCCTGACGGCCGCAGACGAGAAGCAACATATTCTACTGGGACACGGAAATAGTTCAAGAAAACAGTTACGGCTTTTTAAAGTTGGCTCCGGGCTGAAACGCCAGGAATAACGTAGTGGGATCAATAGCGGAATTACGGCACTAAAGCCACCAACAACAGCAACAGCAGCAGCAGCAGCAATACCAAAGTAGGTAATAGCAGCAGCAATAATAACAGCAATAATAACAGCAATAACAGCAACAACAATAACAGCAATAATAATAACAGCAACAACAGCAGCAACAGCAATAACAACAGCAATAAAAACATCAACAATTGCAGCAACAGCAATAACAGCAGCAATAAAAAACAGCAACAACAGCAGCAGCAACAGCAGAAACAAATAGGCAATAACAGCAGCAATTATAATAATAATAGCAACATCAGGAGCAACAACAAAGAAAGGGTTATTGAGGGGTTTTTTTAAAGGTTATTTGATCGATATCTGTGGAGTGGGTGGTTGGCGGGTGCTCTGGTGTGGTTTGCTCCTTCTTTCCTATAAAACATCTGTCGTCTTTATCTCTCCTTCTTTTTTTGTGTATGTTACTCTCTTATAACACCTCCAGTCTTCGGCACTTATATGACCTTATTGTGTTGCAAGTGCCGTAACATTTGAGAATCTCTGTCTTTGTGCAGGAATGTTGTATGTCGTACTTTCGCCCGAGTTGGTACCTGGCAGGTTGTATCATGCTAAATGATTTAACTTCTGTTTTGTGCGATTAACAACTCATTATAGAATGATTACACAGTGCGTTACATAGTGTAGGTTTTTTAAAAGTAGTTTTAGACGCCACCCCC
>NW_004798735.1:12501-14594 GCF_000002075.1 Aplysia californica | reverse complement strand
CCCCCACACACACACTCACAACACAAACACACACAAACACACTCACAACACAAACACACTCACAACACAAACACACACACACACAAACACACTCACAACACAAACACACGCCCACACGACAAAACCAAACAGTATCGCCAAAAAAAAAACCCCGCCCGCTAAAACAACTCCTCTAATTGCTCAACTAATGTACAAAGTAAACGATAAAGTACCTCATAGAACACCGTGTACCTACTAGAGGTGGGCAAAATCCGGATAATCCATAAATAAGGATAACCGGATAACTCTCAATGAACCAGTATCCGAATTCAGAGTCTTTCACCCTCTTTCCTAACCTGCTTGCCGAAGTGGGTGCACCCTTTTGTTGAAGTGATGCTAACTCGTTAGTCAAAGAGGTTCTAACCTAGGCGATTATATGACCGTCTAGGTTCTAACCCATTTGCCAAAGCGGTTTCTATCATATTATTTGCCGAAGAGGTGCACTAACATATTATCCGGATTTTTCTAAAGCGACTCATTGCCCAGCCCGTGTAGCTACCTGGCCATGTTTTACGTCCCGGGGCATGTTAGGCGTAGATTTACGACCCAGCTTACGCCATCTCTCTCCCAGCTGGGGAAGTAAACAAGGCAGGGTGGTCTAACTTGTTCGCGCATCATTGACAAATAAACACGACGTTCTTGAGGGGGAAAAAACACAGGAAAAAAAACGAAAGAAAGAGAAAATACGGAAACACGAAGAGAAACAACTAAAACAATATAACAAGACCAGCAAAAATAACACACAGGAAGGTACAAATCAAAACTAAATCGGCAAAATAAAAAAACAGAATGAAAAAAAAACCCCACGAAACAATAACTCGAGAAAAAAAATAAAACAAATGATTTAAAACACGTCAAAAAGTGTCATAAAGTGCATAAAGGCGTAAAAAAGCTAAACTGTAACAGCGAGAAATAAAAATACGAACATATAGACGAAAAACGCAACATCATGACTGGGGAAATTAAAAAAGAATAAGCTAGAGCAACGAAAGAAAGAAATAATTTATGTTCCCGATTGCTTTCACGTGCGACAAACGAAAGCACGGGATGAATGATATCGAGCAGGAAACATTATTGTGTTTGTTTGTGTTCGTTTCTGATCAACATTCTATTTATGTCTAGTTTATTGATGCCGTTGTTGTTGTAGTAGTTGTTGCTGGGTGGGTGGTTGGCGGGTGCTCTAGTGTGGTTTGCTTCTTCTTTCCTATCAAACATCTATCGTTCTTATCTCCCCTTCTTCTTTTTTATGTTTGTTACTTTCTTGTAACATCTCTAATCTTCGGCACTTATATGACCTTATTGTGTTCCAAGGGCCGTAAAAAACTTACTAAAACTAACTATGATCTTATGCAGTTGCGAGTGCCGTAAAACCTCCACTAAAACTAAAGAAAGAAAACCCTCACTGAAACAAACAAACAAAAAAATCGTTAAAAGTTAGTCTTCTGCGAATGAAAGAGAACGACCTCGCTCCGCTGAGAAAATGTCCAACTACCAAAGTACCAAACATATCAAACCAAATCCCCAGACAGGTCAACAGTATCTAAGGAAACAACTTCTAATTATAGAAAGCATTACGCAGCATAATTTTCATATTGATTAAAAAACCACCAAAGTGGCGTAACGCATTAACCGCCAAAATACCGTCACAAATTAACCGCCAGACGAACCGGCATCATGGTACCTTATAAACCGTCTCGACGCGTCTATATTTAGAAACACATTAAAAATTGCTTCGTGAATGGTTCTACGGTGAACCAAGAGTATAACGAATCAATCCTTTAACCCGGCCAGAAATACCATAGAGAGCGTGCTATATATAGAAGTATAATTATACGGTCGTGTACATTTCAACAAAGTAACCGCCATCAGAGGGGAAAAGGCGGGACCCGCCCTGGAAAATGTTGTAGTTTAGGGAAGACTTTAATGGATTTTTATAAATATTGATTATCAGTTATCCCGAAAATGTGTTGATTGTGGTTGAAAATGAAACAATATTGCCATAACAGTTTATCCGAATGATCCATTAAAAGGTTTACAGTAAAAAGGGAGAACAC
>NW_004798735.1:7114-8183 GCF_000002075.1 Aplysia californica | reverse complement strand
GGGAGAGGGAGGGGAGGGAAGGGGAGGAGACGGGAGGTGGAGGATGGAGAGAAAAGTGAGCACGGGGGAGGGGGAGGGGTGAAGGAGGAGGGAGAGAACTTGAAGGGGGAAGAGATGGGAAGTAGACAGGGCAGTGGGGAAGGAGGTTCAACATAGAAGGATATATTTTACCCCAAAGGAAGGCAAATGAACAGGCTTGAAGATGACATTACCATTACCAGTAACCACATATGCCCGAATATTGACGAGCGCCTGATTCCACCTCGTCGATCGACACACGTGAGCTTGCTTTCTTTGACATAGCTTTTATATAAACGTATTATATAAGATAAATTGATGGATAGTAAGACAGACAGATAGACAGTGGGTGGTTGGCGGGTGCTCTGGTGTGGTTTGCTCCTTCTTTCCTACCAAACATCTATCGTCCTGATCTCTCCTCCTTCTTTTTTGTGATTCTCTCTTGTAACACCTCTAATCTTCGGTACTTATATGACCTTATTGTGTTGCAAGTGCCGTAAAACTCTTACTAAAACCAAAGACAGAAAGACAGATAGAAAGACAGAGAGATAGACAGATAGTAAGACAGACAGATAGACAGATAGTAAGACAGACAGATAGACAGATAGTAAGACAGACAAATACACACACACACACACACACACACACACATACACACAGACAGATAGACAGATAGTAAGACAGACAGATAGACAGATAGTAAGACAGACAAATACAAAAAAGTAATAAACGAGTAGAGTGAGCCAGGAGGCGAAATTGCTATTACCCATCATTATATTATATTATATTATATTATTAATAAACGGTGTTTGTTTGAGACACGTAAACGTCTCACTGGTTGTGGCGAGCCGGCCAACAAAGGGAGACAATAGCGAGCTAGGGGCAATAAGACATGGTAGACAGAACACGCACTCACACACACACACACACAAACGTACACACACACACACACACAAACGTACACACACACACATACACGCACAGACACACGCACACACTCACACACACACACATACACACACACTCACACACATACACGAACACACACACA
>NW_004798735.1:0-2992 GCF_000002075.1 Aplysia californica | reverse complement strand
AGAGAAAGTCTGATTCCCTGTAAAGACTTCTCTGTTGACATCCACCCCTTGGCGCTCATTTGACCTTATGCAGTTGCGAGCGCCGTAAAACCTCTACTACAACAATAAGCAAAAATGTTTTCTCCCTCCCCTCCCCTCCACTCTCTACTCACCATTGCACGCCATGCCTGGGGACTATCGTGGTCATGAGGTTAAGATGTTCGCTTCTCATTCAAAGGTCCCGGGTTCGAATCCGGGTATTGACGTTAAATTTTCTTCTCTAAAACTTTCTCCTTTCACCCCTTTTCTGCTCTCTATCAGTACTCTGTCATCTGCTTTCGCCTCCTCTTTCTGCCCCCACCCCCTCACCTCCTTTGCCCCCTCCTCTGGGCTCCTGACTCTTTCTGCAGCCTTTCTACTGAGTGCTACTCCTTGGCTCCTCCTTTTTGCAGTATTTCAGCCACAATCCTGATCATATGGTAGGAAAGATCTACACCCCTAGCCTTCTTGGACGAGGGCAAAAAAATCTCGGAGGTCCCGTGTGCATGTTGCGCACGTTAAAGGATCCCTTGGTGGTCCAAAATTGATAAGAGTAGGTCGGCCGTTACCCGGGCAAAATGTCTAAATGTCCTACCAACTGAAAATGTTAAATGTTTCCCGCGCACTCATATGACCTTTTGCAGTTGCAAGGGCTGTAAAACACTTACCCAAAAAAATACCCCCCCCCCAAAAAAAAACCAACAACAACAACAACAACAACAACAACAACAACAACAACAACAACAACAACTAGATTCTACCAAACAAACAAAAGCTACCATGACTCAATCATTGATTTACAAGACAACCACAAGCGCTGACAGAATCGCTCTAAATGATCTGGGAGTGGTGTAAAACTACTCAGACAAGTTTACACACATCGTCACAGATTTGAACCAGTGTCGTTTTTACCATAGCCCAACAGGCAACAAATTAAGCCAAATTAGGTGCTCCAATATTAAGACGCATCATCTGTCTTTGTCCAGAACTTAAAAAACCCAAAAAAAAAAAAAAAACCGCAACCCATAAATATAAAACCCAAAATACAAACTTGCAATCTTCTTTTGAACTTCACGCATTCTTTTATCTCTTTCAACGACTTTAAAAATAACTCAAACTTTTGAAAGCTTTGATTTTCTTTTCTTCTTTAATCCTGTCTGATCTTGCCGTGACAACTCAACGAGGCGGAATAATATTATTATACAGTCTTTAGCTGATTTTAAGTATGAACGAAATGCACGTAAAAATGCACATAAAAATATAATTAAAAATCCGCACACTTTACAAAAAGGCGTGCCATATTTTTACACAGCTTTAGATCAATCACTTGAAGGGTGCTTAAATGTCTTGTCTTGTTGTTGGGGTCAAATGAGGTGGAGAGTTGAAGATAATGTGAAGAGCGGGATCAAAGAGAACATAATAACCATAGCAACATCAATGGCTACAATGATAACTGCAATAGAAACAGCAATAACAATGACAGGGAACAACAACAACAGTAACAACAAACATAACAAAAAACCAACATCAATACCAACAACAGCAACAATAGTTACAACAAAAGCAATAAAAACCAACAATAACAACAACAGCGACAAAAACAACAACAACAACAGCAACAACAGCAGCAGCAGTAGCGACGACAACGATATTGACAGCGACAAAGACAAGAAAAACGACAACGACAACTACAACGACAACTACAGCAACAAAATAATCACACAAAAATTTCCGCAAATGTCCAAAATCCCCCAGGAGATTAAAATCTCCAAATTCTATCACATCACCATATCTCGCATTCATTCCTCACATTACCGGCTAGGATGCTCCTCATGATTCCAATCTTCCCCTTTGTTTCTGTATCGGAAAGGGACAGTATTGTATTTCGACCTGGATTCTATTTCCCTTTCAACTCATTTTTTTTTTTTCAGTTTTCAATTTAGGCCAGCCTTGAGGCTAATCAACCCCCACATATCAAACACAGACATCAGACAGTCCTAAAATAAGAACCCCCAAAAACAACAACCAAACAAATAAAATGTTAATGAAAAAAAGAAAGAAAGAAAGTAAGAAAGAAAGAAAGTAAGATAGAAGAAAGAAAGAAAGAAAGTAAGAAAGAAGAAAAAAAGGAAAAAAGGAAGAAAGTAAGAAGAAAGAAAGAAAGAAAGAAAGAGACAAATGAAAAAAAAAGAAGATTTTTTTAAAAATTTAAAAATCTCAACATTAAAAATGTGAGTGAAAAAGCATGAAAACTGCTACTAACTGCCCTTTAAGTTTCAATTATGAAAAGACATTGCTTTCATCAATTCAACTAAATTAAACTTAAACCCCATCTGTCAACGTTCTGTACTCGAGAGGATGGTTGGAGGGTGTCACTGGTTGGTTTTTCCTCTTGTCTTTCCCTCTGTCGTATCTGTCTGTCTGTGTGGGTGGTTGGAGGGTGCCACTGATACCTGCTACTTTTTTTACTTTCCCTCTGTTGTTTCTGTCTGTGTGTGTGGGTGGTTGGAGGGTGCCACTGGTAGGTCCTACTTCTTTTCTTTCCCTCCATCTTTTCTAATATCATATCTATATAAAAATATCTGTCTTGCCTTTCCCATGCACTGTATGGCCGTTATTATATCGAAGTGCTTCTCTCTACTCAAACTCAAAACTTGATATTACGGTTGGAGTGTGCCACTGGTAGGTCCTTCTACTTTTCTTTCCCTCTGTCATGTCTGTCATGTCTATCATGTCTGTCTGTCTTGCGCTTCCGTTGCATCGTATGGCCGTAACAGTATCAATGTGCTTCTCTTTACTCCAACTCAAGATTCACGAGATCACTGGTGGTTGGTGGGTGTCAGTAGTAGGTCTCACTTCTCTTCTTTCCCTCTGTTGTTTCTGTCTGTCTGTCTGTCTGTCTGTCTGTCTGTCTGTCTGTTTGTCTGTCTGTCTGTCTGTCTGTCTGTCTGTCTGTCTGTCTGTCTGTCTGTCT
>NW_004798734.1:85724-86227 GCF_000002075.1 Aplysia californica | reverse complement strand
TGTGTGTGTGTGTGCGTGTGTGTGTGTGTTTATAATTGTTTGTGTGTGCGTGTGCTTGTATGCATAATACATTATGACTGAAGTACTGAATAAACGTATGAGAATCTGGCAGAACCGCCGAGACAGAAGCGAACAGAAAGCATGGCGAGAGACAGGTAGACGCAGTAGAGAGATATGAGATGGGTGAGTCTGATATGGGTACAGGTGTTGACACATGCTTCGCGATCCTGTATGTCAGACGCCATGGCATAGCGAGCGGTTTGGGCGGCTGTCAGAGCCTTTGACTCGTAGATACTCCACTCACGATTTCATAACATTATTAATCCACAGAAAATGATCACCTGTGGTAGAAATAAAAGGTGGGTGGGGTCGTGAGTGTTTGTTTGTGGGTGAGTTCCTGTGGCTTTGTGAGCTGTGATCTTGCGTGTGTCAGTGTGAGGTTACACCCCTCCCCTCCCTCCTCTTTTCTCTGTTCAGTGAGAGAGGGAGAAAGAGAGAGAGAG
>NW_004798734.1:84265-85452 GCF_000002075.1 Aplysia californica | reverse complement strand
CAGTGTAACAATACATGTCAGTGATCACTGTCGAGAGAGAGAGAGAGAGAGAGAGAGAAAGAGAAAGAGAGAGATAGAGAGAAAGAGAGAGAGAGAGGGATGGGGGTCGGGGTGGTTTTGGTGGTTTATCTCAAAATCTGCTACAAAGGTCCGGGTCAGTGTAACAATACATGTCAGTGATCACTGTCGACATGCAAGCTCCACGCATGGTATCAAGTTGTGAATAAACCTGTGTGCGTACCCTTGAGATAGACAGTGAAAGAAATATATTATTATATTGTAAATGTATTGTATATCTGCCATCTGCTCCTCATGCTCGCGTGCAAAGAATAGCCTATCAGTGCGCGAGTTCGTTCGAGCGAATCATTTTTACTTCTGGAGTACAACTGGGATCGTAGACACTTTAGCTTGCTTTTGTTTTGCTTGTTTGTTGGTTGTCTTTTTTTTTTTGATTGTTGTTTTTAAAAAAATTAAAGCAACAATGGTCATTTAATGCAGGGAAAAATCAAGACCCATGGACAGTAGAAATGGACTGAAAGGAAAGAAGTAGAAGCGACTAGTGGCGCCCTCCTATTCACTCACAACAGTAGACATGTTTGCGCGATCAAATGTGACTGGTCATAATCAACAGTTGAGTACTTCAACACCCAAGGACAGTCCTGAGAGTGTTTCGGTTATTATTACTCCAGGATGAACGAACAAATTTGCATTTCTATAAAGAGAGTGTTAGTGTTTTTAGATTGTTTTACACCAAAGACAAAGAAATAAAACATGATCTGGGCAAGCTGTTGGCGATATAACTATTGAGTCCAGCTTCTATTTGTTACACTGGCTTGTGATTATTCTCCCTTACTTTTCTTTATTAGATTGTTCTCTTAACATTAATCTTATTGAGGTGCCCATCATAACTTGTCCAAATTAATTGTCGCCCTCTCATCTCCAATTCTCCTCGCCCCACTGCATCCCAGAGAGCGTCCACGCAACATTTGCATATTCATGTGCAAGGTCCTCGTTATTTTGTCTATGTCAATAAAAATGTCGAGAGAGCAGATGGTCAATTTGGGTGTTTTTAGTTTGTATTTCACGCATCTATCTTCTTTTGTGAAAAGTTTGATAAATATTTTGGGTTCGTGTACGAGCTCGCTTGCGGGTGAAAAGATGCGAAACAAAGAGGGAAAGATGGGGGG
>NW_004798734.1:80851-84020 GCF_000002075.1 Aplysia californica | reverse complement strand
GAGAGAGAGAGAGAGAGAGAGAGAGAGAGAGAGAAAGAGAGAGAGAGAGAGAGGAGAGAGAGAAAGAGGGAGAAAGAAAGAAACAGTTGAACAGGCAGGCAGACAGAGAGACAGGCAAACAAACAAACACACAAACAGACAAACAGGCAAACGGATGTTATATATTATTATGAGTGAAGTACTACTTGCTGTGACACACGACAACGATGTATTTCCAAATTTGAGATAAATAAAGTTGGCAATATTCAAAAAGCATTTTTAAAAGGTGAGAACATAGCCTAGAGCATAATAATATATTTCGGAAAGGATTTTGTATCCTACGGTGAAAGCAATTTGTTTTGTTTTGATTTTTCGTCAATCTTCAAAAATTACGTTGGCTTGCTGGTTGAACTTAATTTTTGTTTACAAAATAAATGGACTAATTGTGCAAAGATATATGCATACTGAACAAAATCATCTTAGCACTATATGATGCTCTATTTTAAAACAAAATTAAGTGCTCTAGCAGCAAATTGGCTTGTATTTTTTTCCTTTCGAATTTTGTTGCTGTTTTTTGTGGGTTTTTTGTGGGTTTGATTTCATTTTTTAAACTTTTTAAAAACTGCTAATGAAGTTCGTGCAAACTTTCTAGAAAGAGAATACCTAGACTGCTCAGTGTAAGACTCCGTCATACGTCCCTTTTCGTAAACTCAAATTGCACCCTCTAATGGTTACTTTAGCACAAATCTATCACATAATAATCTGAGTAAACATGAGTAATGAATTAAGCTTTAAAAAATACTCGTCTAGCTTCATATTACTTTGCATAGGTTTTGATAGACTATGTAATATTCTTTCAAACGTAAACGCGGAAGCTTTTACGGTTGTCTTTTGTCATTGAACAAATTACATCGAAATCGTATTAAAACCACTGTTAAAACATATTAAAACGAGTGTTCTGTATTTGATATGACCAAAAAAAGTGTTTCTTTCTCTTCCCTCCATAATAACTTTCATTGTCCAGTGTGGTGATGTCACGTGAAACACAATGAAGGACAACTCGGGTATAATTAAACGGGTAATTAATACGCTACTCTCTCTATATGTCACTGGTCGCTGTTTTATTGTGAGTGTGAAACTTGATCCATGTCTCCACTACCCGCGACCGTCCATTGTGATGTGTGACGGTTGGAAACCTCTGATCACATTTCCCCGTTTGGTCTCTAGAGAGTCCATGACGACCCACGGTTGCGTCCCCCCAGGAAATCGCTTTAAAAAAAAGAAAGTCTTCCAATAGATGGCCGCTGTAATGGATGAGGTTAAAAGAAAGAAGTCTAACTAGGAAAGACCAGATTCTGTATCAGTGTTTCGATCTCATTTGTAGACGTTTTTTAGACAGCGGATGCTACTCACTGGAGGCGTTTAGCGCAAATGTTCCGAGTGTGGGGATTTTTAAAATTTCTTTTTTCCACGGTCCTTTTTGTATTCCATTGTTGTCTTTGTATATGAATCGAGGATTTCTTCTTCTGATACCCCCACCCTCCTCCACCCCCCCTCTCTCTCTCTCTCTCTCTCTCTCTCTCTCTCTCTCTCTCTCTCTCTCTCTCCCCTAGCCCCGTCTTTCTCTCCACCTTTGTCTATGTATATATTAGAACTCGTAAAGTCAATCAATATAATTGCTTTAGAGCAAAATAATGAATGTCTGATACTACTACAAAGCACTTTATCTCCACAAACAAAGAGAAAGTCACATGCTGCCAGTTGACAGGACTATTGATGATGGTACGACGAGTAAAAGAGTAATGGCCGGTGGTGACATTTGGTGGGAGCAGGGATGTCAGGGTAAAGGGGAGAAGGAGAGGGGGGATGGGGGGTCGGACGGTCTGACGGAAGGAAGGGGGGAGGGGGATACTAGGAGTAGCGGTGTTGTCTTTCGTATTTCATGGAGATGGCAGGAGAGATGAAACAATGTTCGCGGAAGTCCAAACTTAGCACGGCTGGGTTAGACCAGTAGTGTCAAACTCAATCGCTCAGGGCAGGGGCCAAACTCAAATTACACTTAATTAAGGTTGCGGGCCGAACTGTATCAACACAACTTGAGCAGTGGAAAACTAATCTGAGCTTCTTGAGAACAGTAATAGGAATTAAAACAGACAAAAGTTAAAAAGATTACAAATCAATCCGATTTACTCTCTAAGGCCAATTTGTCAGATCTAGACGCTTGCCATCTTCTCTTGGCAACAAGTCCGGTTATGTATGGTGTAAAATAAAGTTCTGTGTTATGAACATTTTCTTTTAGGCCCGATATAACTGTTTACATGGCCTCAAATATGCGCCTGAAGTACCTGATTTTGACACCTTGTGGGTTTGAATTATATGTAAATTCCAACCAAATGATATTATGCTGTAAGCTGGCTTCCTTTTGTCGGCATTGTCTAATGAACATTCAGGCTAGCACTCGTGTCCTTGATCGATTACTTTTCCATGCAGAAACTTTACGGTTACATTTGAAACGTTGTAGTGTGACAAAGATCATTATATAACAAGATTCTTCACTCAGCCCAACAAGTGTCCGCGGAAGTCTGCGCACTGCTTCAGATGGCACGACAGTCTTTGTTTTGAAGCTCTCTTTCGTTTCTCCAGAAGAAGAATAGGAAAAGCACAGTTTGTTAGTTTCACTTTTATTGTTTTTCACACAAGTGGGGTAACTCTGTTCGAAAACTCTGCACTTTTTCGAAGAGGGCGCCCCCGAACTTTGAAGACAGGGGTGAACTATCTTGTTATGTACACTCTTTGGGTGTAATATACTATTGTTTTGGAAGATCTCCTAAATATGAATAAGGGGCATACAATGTTTGGACTAGAATCCATGTGTTTTGTAGTCTTCTGTATGCTAAAAACTAAAACGTCAGTAACTCACTTTGATAAAGATTCATAATTGCCCGTCTTGTAAGGTGATAGGGTGAATTATGCTTCATTCAGTGGCCGAGCTCGAGATCGGTTGTAAACCTCAAATGTTTGTTTGTTTTGTTTTTGTAAAGTGTTTTACGGCGCTCGCAAATGCATAAGGTCATATGAGCGCGCGGGACACTCCTAATATTTTCAGTTGGTAGGAAATTTTGAATTTTGCCCGGGTGGCGGCCGAAGCCTACTCTCATCGATTTTAGACCACCAAGGGATCTTTAACGTG
>NW_004798734.1:76802-79511 GCF_000002075.1 Aplysia californica | reverse complement strand
TATCTCAGTGAGCCTCACTCTAAAACAGTACATATTTAAATGTACCTACACTATATCAGAAACTAAATTCAAAAAGAGACACAATTTCTCGCCTCTTGGCCAGCTACTTAGGTCCCAGTAAAATTACTGCATAGTTTTTAACTTGGTTTACTGTGAACATTATTTAAGGTTCCTGCTCCCTGAAGCAGCAGCATTATTACGCCAGTTAACTGCTTCTACAGCAGTTGTCTTGTTGGGTCAGGCCTACTAATCCAGGCAGATAAAATACTCCTTGACCGACAGTCTGGCTTCACAACACAGTGGAAATCAAGCAGGCGAAGGACAAGTGAGAAACCACTTCTCTCCTGTCCTGAAAGGCTTTCTTGAACTTGAACTTAAAACTTTGAACTTCAAACTGTTAGTGGCTAGTGGTTACTTTAAACTGTTCATTGTAGAACAATGGAACGCAAAGGCATCTGTGGTCTAGTTACATGTATTAGGTTCTCAACCTGTGCATGCGGAAGGTGTGAACTTCATTTTCTTTTAACGATTTTTAGAATTGAATATTATTATTTTTTCATCGGTCGTCTCTGTATGTTTGCAGGGAAGCTGTATCCTATCAACCAGGATCAGATCTGACAGTTAGGGTCACTCGAAGCAGTCCGCCCACTTACTAATTTAAACTCTATCAATGGGGGCTTAAACCACTACAACCAACACTTTTTTTCAACACTGTTGAGAGAAAAGAAAAGAAACGGGGGCAGGGAGGGGGGACGGGGGTAGACTGCCTCCGGAAAATCAAAGAACCTTGCGTGTTCGACAGAGCTTCACAGGAAGTCCTACATTTTCTTTATTAAGTCAACTTCACTTCGGGATGACAATAATACTGGATAGTGCACAATGTGAAGTGGGTGTGGTCAGGGTTTACTGCCCCTTGCCGCACATAAGGTCGTTTAAGAAGTGTGGCCCCCGATTTATTGTTTAACTTCCGTGGGACCAAATGAAGCCAGAGGAAAGTAAGAATTATCTATAACGAAACAAATTTTTTTTTTTAAGTGGAAGTTACATGTTTGAAAAAAAAACTCGCTGTCAAACAAATGCACACTATAACTTATACGCTCCCATGCGCGCACACAGACACAGCCAAAAAAACGCACGCACACACACACACACACACACACACAGAGAGAGAGAGAGAGAGAGAGAGAGAGAGAGAGAGAGAGAGAGAGAGAGAGAGAGAGACTTTTTGCTGAGTGAATTATCTTGAATGTACGATCTTTGACGCCTGACATCACTTGTGGTAATCTGTTACACAAGTTACGTTCAGTATCGAGTACAACTATTGTGCGGTCAAAAATTCGTGGTGCAACTTATCTTCAAATATCTCTTTATTAACAGGTGAACCAATGTCACCCGTACTTTGCACAGCAGATTGTATCAATTGTGAAGCGTGCTGACAAAATGAGTTACTTCTCAGATTCAAGCCTTAAGGAAATAGATATATTATTCTTACAGGTAAAATTGTAACAATTTATAAGTATGAAATAATAAAAGGCATGTTATAGTTAAAGAATATGGCACCAATAGAAAATCTACAAATTTGACCCTAATGTCTGTTTTTGGCCAATATCTCCATTCGTGGATTGCGAGAAGTAATTCCTTTTGTCGGCATGTCTAACAATTGGTCTTAACTTAAATTATATTACTCCACAACAATAGAGGCTAAATTAAAAAGAACACAACTTTTCTCCATACATTTATATATAAAAATATAGATCTATTGTAACTCTCCTTCACGCGAAACATGAGAATTTTGACAGCGCTTCCCGCTCATCACACAATTTGCATACGCGTATGGCGTATGTCACAACTCATCAACGGCGCTCTTTTAAGTTAAGTCTTTAACATTTGTTACAAGAAATTAATTTTATAGTGAACTCTAACTTATTTCTTTTTTGCACTAAAGGCTGAAGGTTCTCATAACATGCGTTCAATAAGCATAGAGTCAGGATTAGAGGGGGGGAAATGACAGACTTCCTTTGCCCCTTCCTCTGGACTCGTCTAATTGTTTCTGCAGCCTTTCTACTGCTACTCCTTGGCTTCTTCTTACTGCTGTCTTTCTGCCACACCCCTGATCTTCTGGTAGGAAATATCTACACCTAGCCTTCTCGGACAAGGGCGAAAAATCTCGGAGGGCCCGTGTGCAAGTTGCGCACGTTAAAGATCCCTTGGTGGTCTATAATCGATGAGAGTAGGCTTCGGCCGCCACCCGAGCAAAATTCAAAATTTCCTACCAACTGAAAATGTTAGGTGTGTCCCGCGCGCTCATATGACCTTATGTAGTTGCGAGCGCCGTAAAACACTTTACAAAAACAAAACAAGACTTGCTTTTAAAAGCGAATTTCCCCAGCTGTAAACCTTTTAAAATCCGTAGAAACACCCTCTTGGATTTTTTTTTCGTATTTATGAACGAATTTTTAAAAAGCATTGATCCTTTAAGACAAATTGATACAAGTCATTGTGCAAAAGCTAGCCGAGTCTATGTTCGATAGTTTATTAATTTTTTGACAATAAGTTGCGTCACGAACTTTTGACCGCAGTATAGATGAGGTGCAAAACACTGTAAAAACACTATAGATACCATAGATTACAATCAACACAACCAAGATGAAGTCGTATTCGCACAACATAGTCGTTGCACCTTGGCAAAGATAGTGAATAACAAGATGG
>NW_004798734.1:75170-76661 GCF_000002075.1 Aplysia californica | reverse complement strand
AGAGAGAGAGAGAGAGAGAGAGAGAGAGAGAGAGAGAGAGAGAAAGAGAGAGAGAGAGAGAGAGAGAGAGAGAGAGAGAGAGAGAAAAGAGAGACTTTTAATTGAATGAGAGTAGTAGTTTGAGTAAGAAAGTCTTCACTTTTTACCTGACAACGATTTGTGGATTAGTAACGTCCACGGCCTGGTTCTCGGATTTCCCTTTCGTTTTCACCAATACGAAGCTGACCACATTGTTCAGACACTTTAACCTAAAATTAGAAGATTATCGCAAAGTCAAGAGCACGTATTTTCCCTCTTGTGATATGCAAATGAGAAAATAATACCGAACCGATTCGAAAATAACTTTTAGCAAAGGTGATTAATATAGCTTTCAGTGGGGTATCGCCGTCGGTTTTCCAGGACATTTGATTTATTTATCACGACAGCTCTCCGTTATCAGGAGGGTCATATGGGCCTGGGAGACCCACAGCAGAGAGGAGACGTGATGAGGTTCAGTTAGAAGTGTCAGCCTATCTGTGTTCAAGATAATGGTAGGTGTCGCTGAAACGTCAGTTGTGAACAACGCTGAATTTTCCTCTTGCACCCTATTTCAATACAATTTAAGTTCTGGATGAAGGGGAGCAACCGAACCGGGGTCCATTTCCGATAGGGAGTGAAGAGCCCTAACCATTTCTCTAGGAACTGAGGATTTTGGAAGTACACATTGCTGACCGTTTGTGCAGCAGTCTTAGGGTTAACTTGCAGAGTTAATGTCAATTCTGAGCAAAGATAGACAGAAAAGCACTCATATATCGGGTTGATCTCGCTAGGTTATTATCTGAATTGCACATGATCGGCCGCTCAATAATCCTCATTGTAAAGGGGTTCTTTTTGCGAACATGTTGCTTATAAGTTGTGGGTGACATGAAATATTTAACGCAGTTCAACTATAGAGAGAAAACTTTCAATCTGAGCTTACTTAGAACATGCAGTCCGTTTTGGTACGCAGACCTATCACTTCGAGTATAAAGCATTCAATTCTAAACTTTCTTTCTCATACTGAGCCCATCAAGCCCCCTATCCTAACCCCCCCACTAAATATACAAATAAGCAGATACATTAGAAGAAAAAAAAAAGTCTTCCAACTACAAAACTAACCTTACCTTAACCTTACATTGACTATGGCTAACACATCGCAGGAACAAAGTTATACTAATCAGATGGCGTCATTTTGATAGGATGAGGCAAGAAAGAATTTTTAAAAAAAATCAAAAATGTGCAATCCAAGCAGGACCTCCTCCCCACCCCAACTATCGAGTTATAACAGCAACGTCATTCTGATTCTAGATTTAGTGATCCACCATCATTGCTTCAATTTTCCGAATTAAATTTCTCGTCCTTCAAACGCTCTAGAAGGTTTAGTGCAGGATCTCCCTCTCCCCCCTACATAAACCCTTGTCCTCTTGTCCGATACAATGACGATTTAATTCCCCAAGTTTTCCATCACCCCCC
>NW_004798734.1:73816-75070 GCF_000002075.1 Aplysia californica | reverse complement strand
TCCCCCCCCCCCCCCCCCCCCCCAGAGCCAGATAAAACCAGTTGCATCCACCGGCGTGCCTCAGACACCAAAGTTGCACCCCTTCTTCTCCCTCCCCCCTCCAAAAAAGAGAGAGAAAAAAGGAGAACTCAACAGAAATCATGGCCCGTGTTGCATAAGACAGTTGTTTCCTCGCCTCTCAGTGGAAGTTGGGGAAAAGTCACCATGACGTCATCCATATGACCTAATTTAATAGTGACCCAATTCCTCGCAGGAGTGATTCTTTTCCTGTGGCACTGGATCTTTTCCTCATGTCTTTGGAATCTGCAGTATTTTCTGCACTTCAGAGAATTTAAGTGGATCATGACATTTTCCTATCCCTGAGACCCGTATGAGTCTAAAATAAATTTTTTTAAAATTAAATTATTAAGACGCTGCTCAAATCAAGTGGTCAGGATTATAAATGCTCTCTTCATGTCAGGGCAACCGTTTTAGTTTTTGAGCTATTTTTCTGCTGTGATTTTTGAGAAAGACACGTGCTGACCGTTAGTTGTATTGGAAAATCATACATATTAATGGTTGTAAAAAATTATGCATAATAGCGGTGTCTGGGTACTGTTTTGGCGTGGCGAGATTGGGCATGAGTATAAACATTTTGTTTTCTATATTTTTCTTTTACGGTGTGTCAATTTTGAATCTTTTGAAAAAATGTCATGGAACATGTGGTCTAAAAGTCAAAACGCTCTAAATAACTATTGTCTAACCAGTTGGTGCATTCCCGCTGATCAAGAATTCGATATATTGTCTTCCGAGAAAAGGTTCAAACCTAAGGAGAATATATCAACGTAAAATAATATCGTCCTTCACAGCTCTGTCCTTCTGGGCAGCGAGTCAGGGACTCGGTTCTCTTTCCCTGAAAGACTTGTTCCTAGAGTACCTGCCCTTCCCACAAGCATAATTATTAAGTGTACACTCTGTCAGATCATAATTCTTCTACTGGTGAATGTCTACTACAAATCTGTACGTGTGGGTGAATCTGTTTATGAATGATGTGTGTATGTGTGTGAGTGTGTGTATGTGTGAATGTGTGTGAGTGTGTGTATGTGTGTGTATGTGTATGTATGCCTGTGTGTATTATGTCTGTGTAGTAGGTGTGTGTGTCTGTGTGTATGTGTGTGCGTGTCTCTCTCTCTCTCTCTCTCTCTCTCTCTCTCTCTCTCTCTCTTTCTCTCTCTCTCACTCTCTCTTTTTCGCTCTCTCTCTCTCTCCCCCCCC
>NW_004798734.1:72323-73687 GCF_000002075.1 Aplysia californica | reverse complement strand
GGGTTGTGTGCGAATGTGTATATCAGTTTGTCTCATTTACTCTAGCCTCAATTGCCTGTGGCCATAGCTCTGCAGGTAGACGCGAAACCCTCGATAACTAAATGGGCGAAAGAAGTGATACCTCATGTGGAGTGTTTGGCAATACAGGGGCGCCAATTAAACACCCAGAAGAAGTGTTAAAAAAAGAAACAACATATTAGATGAACGCCATATGTCTTTGCTGGGGACTTGGTAGAGGTTACCAGGTCAGAGTCCTGACCATACACCATTGAACTCGATTCTCTACAGCACTGTGTCCTCGGGAAAAGTATCTCGCTACTTATTTGTCACCCTACGAGTTGTTGCAAGTAAGAGATTAAGAGTAGGTTGATACAATAATTTTTAAAAAGACTTTCAATAATGTGTGCTTTACTGGCTGCAACGCTTTATTTTCCCAAGAGGACTAATCGTAGAGTTAGCCGAAGTGAAAAGTACATGCCGGATAATGGAAATATTCTGGGATCGTGCAAGCCTTGCTTTTGAAGAGGGAGACACCAATGAGAATGTTACTTTAACTTTGGGCCTCAAAGCTAATCAGGTTATTCATCTTGGATTTTGTTCTAACTCCAGTCTGGATCTCACTTTCTCTCTGTAATATATTAGCTTTTCAATACTGACCATTCGCTGGGTGTCGTGAACCAGACCTCTCCTTACAAGACTTATATGTCAAACATTACAGTCACAGTAACAACGACTATTATAGCGATATATTTTTACCATTAGAATATCTCGTCCCAAGTTGTTGTCAGAGCCGGCCATTATAATATGACCTAATCGTGTTGCACGTGCCATAAAAACTCTTACTAAAACAAGAGGAAAAAACAGCAACTAAGAAAAGAGGTCTGAAAGCCATACATAACATTAAGGCATCTAAGGGACTCCTTGGGTGGGTTTACGTACAACCATGGCTGAGTGGCTGCACATCCGGACAATGTGAGTGCAAAAATCTCCAAGGGGTGACGCGCATTTTGTTCTGGATTCTGGCCAAACTGACAAGGGAAGAACAACAGCAAAAACTCAACCCCAACCCTCCTTGTTTACTAGGCTGGTGGTTGAGGGAACATTCTTAATGCTCTGTCACGTGTTTGTAGGTGAATTGCGCAAAACGTAGAAAGCAAAAAACGTGCGACGTGCTCGCATAACTGTCAAAAATCGCAAGACACGTGACGTACCCTGTTGGTAGTTCTATGGGACTTAATATAATAGTGCACTTTTCAAGTCCTACGTAATACTATGTAATTCAGCCTTTTCTTCTGCTAGTGGTAGATGTTTTGTTTTTGTTTTTTATCTTTTTTGTGTGGGGTTGAGGGTTTGTCTTTTTTTTT
>NW_004798734.1:71197-72223 GCF_000002075.1 Aplysia californica | reverse complement strand
CCCCCCCCCCCCCCATAATACTCTTTTACAACAGATCTAGTCAGACTCATATCCCAGTATTTTTTTAAAAATCCACAACGTGGAATAAAGAAAACAATAAGAATAAAAGTTCGAGCGCAGAAGAAGAATAACCAGCTCTATTTCTATGTTGCCAGGTACGATCAAAACACATCTCGAAGCAGCGGTGACAAAATTTTACAGCCTCGAAATAGCACATGAAAACAAAACAAAACAATGCCTCTGGTTGCGTCATTCAGCAGATCACGAGGGCAGGTTGGAGCAAGCATGTACCCACCTAATACCCTGTTCACAACCTTGTTGAACCAGGAGGACGCGGTAACTTTGAAAACTACCAGAAGAAAAAGAGAAGGGTTTATTGCGGTCATCCGAACTACGCAGTGCTCGCCTAGCGAAAAGGCTGCTTGGTTGACAGGCATTACCTGAGAAAGCTATAGGCAGAGGAAATAATTATGGGTATGGTATACCACAACCTCATACATTCATGTACTGTACCGAAAAGGAACAAGGTCGCAAGTTGTGTTTAATCAAGACGTGGAAAGTGACCGTCCCCGCTTGAAAACAAATCTGGTTGTCTTTCTTCCGACAAAAATTGGCTATATGTTCTAATACAGAAGGAACAGCAGGTGGTATGAGTGGGGCTTATGCTAGGGTGCCATTTACTTCCCTTACGGTGGATTTTAAAGGAAAGGTAATTCTCTAAGTCCAAACGTTCTCAACATTTTGCATGCCCAAGAAAGAACACTGTGTTGAAATTGTGGGATTCAGTGATACAAACCGTGCTATTAGAAGAGTTAATCAGTCTTGCAAAAGGTGTTTTAGAATATATGTGATACATTTTTGTCTGCGACCTTTTGTGTGTACAAATGTCATATGGAATATAAAAAAGCTGAGACACTGAGCACGCATTTTCTCAGATAAATGTAATAGTTCAGAAAAACATGAGCAGGTTTAGTCGTATCAAAGTGGCTTTGACTCCTCGTTTGAAGTAAAACATTATCCCCCCCC
>NW_004798734.1:69018-71097 GCF_000002075.1 Aplysia californica | reverse complement strand
CCATCACACACCGCATCCCCCCCCCCAAAAAAAAAACAACAACAACCCAACCTTAAAAGAGATACAAGCGCACAAATGCCAAAGACCAAAAAAGACCATCAAACCAACAGTTTCGCTACAAAGAGCATTTCTTTGTCCACAAAGTGACCTGAAGACTGAATCCAAGCTCAAATAGATATCACGCTAATGTCTCCTCGCTCCCCTTTCTCCATCCTTGAACAAAAATGACGTGACCTTAATATCACCAGGATTGTTACAAAGTGATAGCAGAGAGTTTGCTGGTGAGAGAGCTAAGAGTACGTCAAACATTGTAACTATATCAATAAGCCTGAATAATATACTGCACATGACAGGTATCCTTGTAAAAAGTCATTGAAAAATAGAACCAGCAAACATTTGGATTGTAAACCTAGTCCAAGCAATATCTTGTCCTAGTATGTGGCACTTTGCAATAACAGAATACAGCGTAGAAAAGATAACATACGCATTGACCTACTTCTACTACTACAGACTTAGACAGGAGGCTAGGAGACTTTTCTATATTATTCTTATTTGTTTAATGTCTATTGACCGCCAGACTAAGCACTCTCAAACAAAAGCTATCTAATCAGCGCAAACGTCGTGTGTACCAAATCAGGAATGTACTGAAAAGCATGCTTCTATTGCTACGACGGATCGAAGAGTTCCCGAAAGTCTGTAATCATCGTGATCTTTGTGCCAGTGAAAGGTGCGTTATCGACTCGATTTTAACAATATTTGGAACGTCTAGCAGCTTTTTGTGTGTTGAATTTTCATGAGCACTTACCATTTTTTCGCACCCCCTCCCCCGCCACTCCTCTCCGACACAACAATAACAACAACAACAACGACAACAACAACAACAAAAACAAACCCACCAATTGTTCTCCAGCAGAAATACTCTTTCGCCACAACTCCCACCTCTGGCACTCAAGTAAACATACATACACACACGCACACACACACACACACACACACACACACACACAAACAAACAAACAAATACGCACACAAATACATACACACAGATGCACGAACTAACAACACACATACATAAACACATGCACAAATTATAAATACGTGAGGCATGTCGCCTAGTGATAGCTCACGCTCGCGTGTTCGTTCTGCTTTCAGATTATTCACCTATTGCGTGACAATCGTAACCGAGCCGTTCCGGTCATTCTTGGGTGACCGTGAATTTGCAGTGAATAGTTCAACACCATCTGCTGTTGACAAATGATGGTCAAATGAAATATGTTACGTAACGAAACAGAGATCAGGTTTCAAGTCTTCAACCCAGTGCCCATTGGCACGATCGGTTCAGTTTGGTAGGCGGGGCCAGCCAGATAAAGGGCGCAAAACGACCATCGCAGCCCCAATCGATCGCCCAAAACGCGCTTGTTTTCACGGCCGTGGGTCGGGCAATCGGCTGACGATCGGTTTGCATTAGAGAACCGACCCCCCAACAGGCACTGAATGCCATGGTGAAAGAACTCGTGTGAAACACTCGAGCATTATTTTACGTTTTCGGTATCACAGATAGGTTGTAAAAGTCACCTTAGTTATGAACAGTGCACGTGAGTGGGGTTTATTCATACGCAGTGGCAACTCTGACAATGGAATGGCGCCTGACTGACAGACGCTCCTCTGGTAATGTGATGTCGACAAGATCGTAACTGTCATGAGATGCGAAAGAGTTTCAGTAACGGCACGCGCTTTTTTTGGAGTGACACGCAACAAAATACAAAATGAGATTCTACGTGCAGGACAGGAAGCTGACTCCGAAATTAACTGTTATCTATACGTAGCTCATTGTGGGCTGCAAGTAAAGATTCAGACTCACACATTAGCGAAATCGATATCCCAGGCTAACAAACCGAAACGTAAGGATCAGGGAACCTTGAAAAAGATACCGGCAAGACTTTCAGCAAAGCGTCCATAGAGTTAGTTTTTCCAAAACCCAGTAGAACAGGACCCTTAAAATCATGTAAGGTCATGTTAATTACGGATATACGTGGACTAGAATCTATCCCCCCCCCCAAACCAAAAAAATAAATAAAT
>NW_004798734.1:67027-68852 GCF_000002075.1 Aplysia californica | reverse complement strand
ACATATATATATAATATACACATGTCATATAACTTTTTTTTTTAAATTTCAGCCAATGGCACCAGGCAAATTATTTGGTGCTGGACCAACAAGTCAAATCCTTTCAAAGTTTCAAAGTCATTCATAAGTACTTCTCGCCATTCCCATTATGTCTTTTAGATATTTTTTTTACGTTTCTAACTTTTCCCTTCAGCCCAGATCATCTTACGCCGGCGTCCATGAAGTAATTGTTAGACCATTTCGATCCTGCCTGTCTGGACCAACCCTTGAGAACAGGCATACGTCCCAGATGAGAGGTTGTATTGTGTAAACTGTTGTCACCCCGGATTCACTTATACTTCTATGATTTATTTATGACAGCGAAAGATCAGGGTATAAGGCTTCCTGTGTTTCCTGTTAGTTGTGTTGGCCTCCACAAGACTCATGCTGCTAAGTTTAAGTCACAAGAAATCATCTTAAGGAATATACCTTGCTTCAAAATTGTCCTCGCCTTGGTATGGAACTTATTATCCACCAGTACGTTGGTCATATAAAACACCACAAGAACATTATGAAGAGAAAAGTCGAAGTCAAGGTGTGAGGCACATAGGCAAAGAGTGGTCAACGCAGAATGTGGACATACAACAGTTAGGGACTGGACTAAATATAACAGAGTGCATGACGACAGCTTGAAACTGTAAGCAGTGGCAGGTCGTTACATGTCAACCTCTGAGCAAGGGATGACACCTGCAGTTGGGAACATGAGCATCCAACAAGACACAATGATTTAAGAGCGCGGAAAGATAAACGCTTATCAAAGTCTTCTATTGTGCAGAAATTAGTTTCGGTTTCAGTAAATGAGTAATAACACCATGTGGACTTTTGTGGAAGCAGATACACTAAAAACAAAAACTATTTTTATTCCTTATTGTCTTTTGTCTAACATGGAAATACAGCGAATTCGAAGTCAAAGTTTATGTTTTCTTGGAGAACATTCTGTTTATCCAGGTGCATACTGTTAACATTATCATACCACAACAACAACAACAACAACAACAACAGCAGCAGCAGCAACAACAACAACATCATCATCAACAACAACAACAAAGAACCCCCTCCCCCCAAAAAACCACAATCAAAACAACAGCAACCCATTGCTTATGTCTTATTGATTTGCTCTTTTTTTGGATTTATTCTCTCACAAATAAATGTAGTGATTGTTTTTCTTTTTCGAATGATCTCTTGCCATTGCTCTTTATCTCTTTGCTTTTTGAGTTCATCAGTTATTCAATGTTGTAGTTGATTTCTTTTAGTTTGGTGCGACCTGTTTGCGCCTTGGTTTTATTTTGTGGGTAGGAAAACAAACCGGGAAAGGGGGGGGGGGGTTGAACTGTAATCTCTCCAGTAAAGATAATTTGAACCGGAGTGTTTGTGTCTTGAACCGTTATACCCTATTTGGCTCAAGCTTACCCCTGAAGAATAGTTGGATCGTGAGCTCATCCACATACTGTCATCAAAAAGGTGAAGTGTCCAGGTAAAGTCATTAACCTTGTGTTAAAAGAGCATAATTATTTATCGCTTCGATAATGATAGTACAAATGTACTCGTCATTTTAATATCTCTTAAAGAAATTGAATGTATCAGTCTGCATCCGGATGCACTATATATAAAACGGTTATGGGTATACATTTATTTAGAGTCAAAGTATTTTTCCAATGAAGAACTCACTCTTGTCCCATTTAATTTCTCTTCCTCGTTTGCCACCACCCTCCTCTCTCTCTCTCTCTCTCTCTCTCTCTCTCTCTCTCTCTCTCTCTCTCTCTCTCTCTCTCTCGCACACATACAT
>NW_004798734.1:61876-65460 GCF_000002075.1 Aplysia californica | reverse complement strand
AATTGTATTATATATGCTAGCATTTACTACTAGGTTATCCCTTGCCTACACTGTTGGAGCTTGACAAACCCCAACTGTGCTTTATGTTTAGGTTGCAGGGTTAGGGATATGGTTTGGTTAGGGTTAAGAGTAATGTAAGAGTTTGTTTTGGCGTTAGGTTTGGGGTAAGTGCTTGGGTTAGTGTGAGGGTAATGGTTAGGATTAGGTCTAGGGTTAAGGTTGGTTAGGGTTAGGGTTAATGTTAGAGTTAAGGTTAAGGTTAGAGTTAAGGTTAGAGATAGGGTTGGGGTTAGGTTTTCAGTTTTTTCTGAATCTTTTATTTAAAATCAAGCACCTGTTGTTGTTGTGTTGTTGTTTTTTTTGGGGGGGGGGATATTTTTTTGAAAATTGCAGAGGTATAGTCCGTTATGCTTCAACCCGGGTAAAGTTTAAATTAAAAAATTCCCTACCATTAACAATATCTTAAATACACCTGTAAATATTAAGAAACATCATTATTCCTTCCTCGATTCCAAACACATGAATGATATCTTTCCTTTGAAATTGATTATTGAAGTCAATATCTGAAGGGAGGGGATTAGAACTTAGGTAATCTACTCCCTGTATTTCCCCCGTCCAGACGATATTGTATTATGCATGCTGCGTTAGTCATCCATACTGATGGACCGCTGAAGGAAAAGAAGGAGAAGAAGATGAACGTCATTCTGTGTCGTAGCCTTCGGGATAACATGTTCTGAAGTTAGCTACTTTAGATATGATAACAGGTATAGGATTCTAGCAGTATTTTTTCTTTTTAACTTCACTGTTGTAAGCAACGATCGAAGATAAAAGATCGAAGATCAAAGCTTTAGCTCCTCCGCAGTTGAGTCCATCACGGTGGCTACATCTGAGGTCAATGACCCTTTCTTCTACTGCCCAGGACTGCCCCATGAGTATGATGTTATCCATGTATAAATATATGTAGAAGTCCAGGGTAGTAGAAGAAGCGGTCTTTGACCTCAGAACACATCCCTGTGATGTGGCAGTCGACCATGATGTAGCTGATCAACAGCCAGATGTATCTATCTGCTAAAGGTGGGGGGAAGGGGGTACGTAACCGTATTCTTCTCCCTGTTCATCTTCTTTCCCCTCCCCTCTCCGCCACCTTCTTGCAAAATTAATTACATAAAACGAAACAAAAGAAACAAACAAACTAATCCAATATATTTTTTACGCAGAAAGAAACCAAAAGGACCCCCCCCCCACCAAAAAAAAAATTTAAAAATTATAACATCCACATTCCGAAAAATCATTCAAAGAGGAGGCGAGCTGCTCCCGTACACACACACACACACACACACACACACACACACACACACACACACACACACACACACACACACCCCCCCCCACACACACACACACAAAAAACACACCCAAAAAGCCAAAAGATTGAGAACATGTACTCCAGTTGCTGTCAACCTGCAAATGCATTTTGTGCTTTTTTTGGTTTTGTTCTATGTTCCTTTTTCTGATGGTACGTTAATGACCTTACGTATAGAGCATCAAAGAATCAAGTGGTTCAGTAATCTGGCGAGAACGCCCATAAATGAAACAGCTGCGCGAGCAAACAAGTCTACAGAGGCAGGCTATAAAGTCAGGGGCATACTATGATAAACTTGTTTGGATGGGGACAAGGAGGTCTCCCAAAAGAATAGTATACCAACCCAAAAATAGTAGCCACCCATCTAGTCCGTAACCGAAAATTGCACCTCCCTTCGACATCTAACAATACAAGAGGAAGGATAAAGTAAGGTAACGTTATTACCCAATTCGTATCAGTCGGTCTTTGACTATGAACATGTGAGTAAGTAAATAAATAATAATATTTCAAAATAAAAAAGAATCAAAAAGAGGAAATACATGTTGTCAATGGTTGTGTTTACTTGTAAGTATTTGGTTATTGTTCTATTAACTTTGCTGCTAATTCTAAGTCCTCTCAGGCTGTAAACTAGCAAGTGTTAAATTTCGGATATATCAAAAGCCTCTGCTGGTTATTGCTGACATATTCGTCCTCATGATGTTTAGAGAAGCAATATCTTGCAGTTCTAACAATTTCGTCCTGAAAGTGTTTGAGAAACTTAGGCCTACCAATTAACTCTTTGAAGACGCACGTTTTCGACTTTAATGAATACTAGGAGACACGCTACTTCAGGAAGAGGCATAACTATTATTCTTACACATTTTTCGATTCCATGTTCTTTATCTGTGATTTAAAATAGCGAATTACAATATGCATACTAACATTATAATACAAATCCATGGTGTGTATAACAGTTCGAAATATGCTCTTGCATTGCCTTCGGCGTACTGTCAGATATACGTGTCTTCTACGTTCTTGGAGAGTTAAGCTCACTATTTTAGACTTTTCAACTCGAGCAAGCTTTAAGAAATAAATTTCACTCAGCTAAATCTTTATATTAGGCTATGCGGCAAAAAGAAAAATGCATTTTGATTAGTATAAAATTGAATTAAGATGTACCAGATGGAACATGTTTTCATAATCGTGAAATATTCATAAGGCAACATAATGAGCCTGGACGATGGTCGTTAGAAGTTGTTGGCTCGTCAGCATGATGCAGTACAAAAGTATGTGGACTGTCCTTCAGCAAAGTCGACAGTAAATGTAATTTATTGGCAATCGCATGACGGGGCATTCTGCAGTAGATCACAGGTCTCGCTTGCAGCCGTTTGTGATGTTGAGGTTAAAAAGTTCATCTTTGCACGCAGAAGTCGGAGTTTCGACTTGGGCAAGTTATTTAATCAAGTAAGTTAGTTTGTCTGATGAGGTACTGAACCCCGCCCATCTCGAGTTGGCCCTGACAGACAGAATCGGAGCAGCTCGCCGCCTGAAATAACCTAAATTGTGACAATAGGACGTAAAACATTCACAAGTATTAAAAAAACCCAAAAGAAAAACAAACCTAAATTGACTTAGTCCCTGTTGTCTGACCACATCATTGGCCTGTGTGTGTGTGTGTGTGTGTGTGTGTCACAAAGGCTAAAGAATAGGTGGGCGGCCTGCCACAGAGATAAAACATCATCTACCAGTAGAGTCGTTCACTTCCATTAATCCGAGGAAAAAAGAAATTTAGTAACGTGAAATTCCTCCCATCACTTAGAGTTGTAGACACTATAAAAATGTCTAAATGTAGTTATATTTCGATTTCATCACATCTTGCGACTTCAAAGACTGGCTTCAAAGTGAAGGGTAGGTAAGTGAACAAAGAATGAGAACTCAACATCTGCACGTGTGCTTAGGTTGGTTCAGTCTGTTCTTTAAAGTCCTGAACAAATACACTCACACACACACACACACACACAAAAAAACACACACACACATACATACACATACACAACATAAAACGTATAATTGTATATAGTGGTGTAGCGAGGCATTGTGCCGTGGCACGCTAAATGCGTTAGTTCAAGACCCGTGTGGGGAGAACTTTTATCGAATATCTACGTCTTTCCGCAGGGATATTGTATCCCTCTCAGCCCTAATTGGCTCTGGTAGGCAGGGCCGAAGCAGATAATAATAATAA
>NW_004798734.1:55355-59072 GCF_000002075.1 Aplysia californica | reverse complement strand
GTTGGGGGGGGTTGTCGTTTTTTGTGGGTGTATTAGATGACCATGTAGCCTTTCCTTCGTTTGAATGTAAAAAAAAAAATCAAAGAAAATATTAACATTTCCTGCTGTTAGGAATTAAAGCTAATCTGCTGTTCATACCACTCGATGATGTGGGTTTCTCCTCTTTATACGTAGAGTTATCTGACAAAACCTGTGTTTGCCAGCCTGGGCCGTACTAGATCAATGCAGCACCGTATCTTATAATTCATGAACGAGTAGGTGATTTGACCATTTTGGTGGGTAGTGACAGGAGTTATTTAATGCCTCGCCTTGAAATACACGAAGGTGGACCGAACAAAGATGTCAGCCTCTTAAAGGGGGCTAAAGTTGGCGCTGGTTATGAAAAGGTTGACCGCTGGACCATACGGTTGCAGCTGTGTTGGACAGCGGTCTGTCCTTCCCGTGTTCGCCATGGTATTGGGAGTCACAGCCGTGTTAATAAAAATTTCGAGTGCAATGTGCGAACCAATTCTTTCTCATCCAATATTGAACAAAAATTCTTCTCAACCCATATCCTGTCTGGGGACTAATAGCCATCCCCATCCATACACTCTACCCCATTCCTGTATCAAAATTAACCCAGTGTTAAATACGTTTTAAAAAAAAATAGTACAGACTAAAAGGACACTAGAATTTTTCTTATTTGTTCAATGACTAGAGAAACTTCCATACTTTCCTCCAGTACACTTGGAAAGATCTGAATGTGGAGACTCCGGGTGAGAACTGTTATGACTATGAGATTGCCAGATCGGTTCTAGATTAGCAGATGTTTATCTGACTTCCTGACTTCCAACAGTAATCTCTACGAGTCCAATGTGTCTGGTGAGAGGGTTGGGTGAACCATTATAATATATACAGAATGTTGGAAACCTACGGTACAAGGTGCCCCCGCCACCCCCACCCCCCTCCATGCAAGGAGCGACCCACCTCCGCAAGGTAATTTATTTGCATACCCAGGATCGGTTCCGTATTTTTCTTGACTTTGTTTTCAAAGAAAAGCCATGAGGCCTGCGTCATGTAATAGTAGTCATGTATTCACCGAGTTAGGAACAACATCTATAGTTTTTATAGTCCGTTCATTATCTTTGGGTGGTGGGGTCTATGTGATGTGTTGCTCTCCTTTCTCCAGGAGACACCTCCTTTCCCTGACCTTACCCAGTAGCAATGTATTCTGGTAAAATATAGCGTGGTTTTTTTTCTCTTTCGATCTTTATCTTAATATTTCCATAACGGCGTTACCCTCCCCCCTTCCCCCCTCCAAAACAAACAAAACAAACACAAAGTCTTTTAGGTAAACAACACAAAGTTAAATGTGTATATTATGTGTGTAAAGGTTGGGGGGGGGGGGGTGCAAAGAGAGTTCTCCTACATCTTCTTCTGATGGTTATCATAATCTCTTGGCATTCTAGTTTAAACCAGGTTTTCTAAACATACATTAGAACTACTTTTTGTTAGACAGATATTTGCCCCAGACCTTTGTTTGACATGGAAAACACCAAGATGTAAGCCATACTCATAGTTTACTCATCACATCCGAATTGTGAACCGATGAGTCAACTTGTCCAGATAAATAACGAGCGAACAAAGAACCCGTTTTATTTTAGTTTCAAGATGTTCCATTATATTATTATAGATCTAGTTCTTGTACCGCTACAGCTGACGGTTGTTATTTTTTTTTTTTGGTCTGCTTTAATATTTTCTACATTCTATACCTTGTAAAGATGCCTTATTGTTTTTATGTGACGTAACCATTTTTTTTCTGGAATGAGTGGTGGCTGCTCGTAACCAGACCGTAAAGTCTTCACCGTAAACTGAGTAGGTTGACATGACCTGCACGTCCATGTTTCAAATCTGAAAAAAAAAACGTCACCACATTCCGAACATGCTCCATTAATTTTCTGAACGCTTTGTTTTCATCGAGATTTTTGGTTAGAACTGGATCAATATGCATCAGCAAATCTTGTGATTCTGGAATAAACTATTCCATTTGTGGGAAGTGTACTTTTGATATAGCCATATCACTAAGAGAAGTCCTGCGATTTATCTAAAGACACTTCGCTACTTTAGAATAGCAAAGTTCTATCTGACATTTTCTTTCGCTTTGAGTTATTAAAACTATGAGGTCAGAAACCATGTTCTATCTGCTATAGTAAAATTACTCGGGGTCGTTATCAGGATATTCAAAGAAGAATTGCATTCGAAAAAGCTTGACATGTTGCGAAACTCATATTCTTTTTAAACCTCAAATTTCTTTCAACTAGGTACGGAGCCGATACAACTTTTGTCGTTCTACAGCAGCGATGTGGTGTATGTCCCGATATGCCAGTTCAGCCAGGAGACGTGGATGGAGGGTCGTAAAATTGCAAGCAACATGTTTGGGGGATGCCCAGAGGAAGTTTGGAACCGCAACGCTCGAGCTAAATGGCGAGTTCGAAGAAGCGAAGTGGCATTTGTTTTGTTGTTTGTATTGTTTCGTCTTTTGTACTTCGAGTTTTATCTTTTTGTGTTTTTTTCTTCTAAGAATCTTTTTTAAATGAAAAAAAGGGGGGAGGGGAGGGAGTTAAATGTGCTTATTTCCTCCATTGCTATTTTTATCTGTATTTTTGTTCTTCAGTTTTGTCTCAGCTAAGAATACCCCACCCCTCTCTCAATAATATGTCATATTGGTCTGGCTATATCATCAAGCCTATTCATGAGTGTTTATTAAAAAAATTTTACTTATTTTTTCAGACACATACTACTTCCTCCATGCCATGGTTTGGAGACAACGAATAGAGCCTCTACCCCAGTGAAGATAAAACAGTTTTGACGTCAAAATGTCCCCTCCTGTGATGTACACGGAAGTGTCTTTGTGTGTGTGTGTGTGTGTGTGTGTGTGTGTGTGTGTGAGTTTGTGTCTCTCTCTTTCTGTCTCTCCCACACCCACACATATCGGAACATTCATATCGGATTCATACACCTCTATACATAACATAATCCTCCCCACACACACCAACCCTCACCCTACCACACCCCTACCCCACCCTACTAAACCCTATCCTACAACCCCACAATCCACACCCCAGACCTCACACCACTTTCTCTTTCCTAATAAACATCTATCGTCATTTCTCTCTTTCTTCTTTCCTATCAAAAATCAATCGCCCTTCTCTTTCCTCCTTCTTTCCTATCAAACATCTATCTTTCCTATCAAACATCTATCTTTCCTATCAAACATCTATCTTTCCTGTCAAACATCTATTGTCCTCAACTATCTTTTCCTGGACGGTTTGGGGGGGGGATAGGAGGGGTGGGGAGGTGGGAGGGTTGAAGACTATAAGGAGGGGTGGGGAGGAGGGATGGGGAAGTGGGAGGGGAGGGAAGAGGGAGGGATGAAGAGTAGAGGAACGGAGGAGGAAAGGGTGAGGACTAAGGGGTGGTAGGAAGGAGGGAGGGAAGGGGAGGGGAGGGAAAGAGGAAGGGATGAAGAGTAGAGGAACGGAGGAGGAAAGGGTGAGGACTAAGGAGTGGTAGGAAGGAGGGAGGGAAGGGGAGGGGAGGAGGGAGGGGAGAGAAGGAAGGAAGGGAGGAGGGTCCCCTCTGACAGCCCATCTGAAACAACTGGTTTATAGATTTGTAGAGATGAGTTTGGACGGCCGCCGAGGTGTAGGGAATCATTTCTGCTTCAACAAACATGGG
>NW_004798734.1:43567-45348 GCF_000002075.1 Aplysia californica | reverse complement strand
TGAGTGAGTGAGTGAGTGAGTGAGTGAGTGAGTGAGTGAGTGAGTGAGTGAGTGAGTGAGTGAGTGAGTGAGTGAGTGAGTGAGTGAAGAGGCGAAAGGGGACAGAAATGGTGCGAAGTGTGAAGTCTTTATTGCGTTTGCCATCAACAAAAAAGACAAAGCGGTACCCCTGCTGCTTCAAAAATAGCCAATAAAAGTGTTTCAGTCGTGGATAATCAAATTAAAGAAACATGTTAGAAACGTTCACAGAAACGTTCTCTGGTTGTATAGAAGAAAGAAAGAACCCATGAGAACACTCTCATCTGGCGATCTGCTTTGTTTTTAAAAAACTCATCGATCTAAATTTCTGTTCGGACGAAATAACTGATTACAGATTTCTGTGGGATTTTCATTGCTTCTCCAATCTCGCTTTCGTCTTTTATTCTTGATTAAATCAAAGACTTTCTGGAAACCAGTCATTTGGACAATGGTCAAGAGCAGAATGGTAGAAGGGGAGACAATGAGTTGTGGAGTGGGCTGGACAATCAACGTCTTGACCGCCTCACCTGACCATTAAAACATCATGTGATTTGTGGGAGATCCGCTGGGACACCGAATTAAGTCCCCCTTACAGTTCGTCCAGCTGACCTCAAGAGGTCATGATTGTCGGTTTGATGAACTGGATTAATTAAGATCTCCTCGCCACCTGGGGGCGCTCCGAGCTACTGGGTCAGGGGGAGGGAACTCTGGGTTCTGGACAAGGGAAACTTTAGCCCTACAAACGACTTCGCTGACCCTGTGAGGTAGAAGGAGAGCTGTGCCCAGTAATCAGATACAATTTATGGCTTTTTAGAATTTTTTGGGTTTTTTAAAGTCTGGGTGAAAACTGAAATTGGTTCAAATCAAGCGCTCGACTTGCAGTCTTTTGTAGAGATACTGGACTTCTGTGTGGGCGATCCTTTACATCCAGGTTGCTAGGGCAGGCTTTTAAAAACATATTATAATAGTATGTCTATAATATTGTCTCATAAGAGATGTACATTATTTCGGACTCAAATCTGTCGTTCTAAAAACAGAAAGTAGAAAAGAAAAAAATTGGAGACGAAACTTCAAAGCTGGTACACACGTACAATATATTTCACATACACATCTACGTGTAGTTGGTCGCAGCAGAATAGTTGGCTATGAACTGAAACCAAAGTGCGGAAGGTTTAAATCCCATCAGAGTTATACCTTACTTCGCCCTTCCCAGAAGTACATGTATGTTCATTCCTGTCGTTGACCTGTCAACAACACCAGAGCCCCGCGTCTAACATGGCGTGTTCTTTGTAGAGAAAAATGTTCACGTTTGAAACAAACAAATAACAATAACAATTTCGACATTTAGATTTAGATAGCATGACAGAATGATTTGCATCATTTATGAGAGCTAATAGATAACTTAGAGAAGTGTGTTTTTCACCTTCAGTCAGGAAGCTCTTGTCTCATGCAGTAACTTCACTTTCAACAGTTGCATTTCTTTTTTATACGAGACAATTGGCTTTCTTTTTAAAGCCAGTTCATGCTAATATTTCAGACTTAATACATTGTATTAGATTTTAAAGGTTAAAAAAAAAAAACACATGAAAGAGTAGAATGAGAAAACGGAGACAGTAAAATGAGGAAATTAAGTAAGCGTTCTAGATCTGGAAACATCTGTCTAATTAAAACAAAATCTGGGATAGTAAAGAAACAAAAGAAAATTAATTATTCTACTTCTAATCTAAAGGATGGTATTTCTTTTTCTTTATTCTTTTTAGGGG
>NW_004798734.1:41009-42831 GCF_000002075.1 Aplysia californica | reverse complement strand
TTTAGATTCAAGAGCGTCGTACAGGGATTCGTAAAGAATTCTCTCGCAAAAAGCCTAGGGTAGCAATAACAGAAATACGCTTTGAGCTGCGAGCGTGCCTTTTTGCTGTCGCTGAGGCCAAGAGCTTTAGGGACTAATCTAAAGGCGACCCCAATCTAATCTAATAATAGAACGAAGGGGCGCCGGTTTTAACTGGCCAGCAACGAGTCAGAAGGGCCCTATTACAGGGGAGGAGTGCGCAACAGTTCCCGCCCCCTCCCCCTTGTTTCGCGGGAGGGTCACTGAAATGAAGACAAATGGAGCTCGGTCTCGCCAGACGCTGTAAATCACACGAACCCAAGCGTGAAACATAACTGGCCACTTGATTGGCTATTTGCTTGGTCTGCCTCGAGCTGCTCCCGGATTGGATGTTTTATGTCGTCAGATCGCAGTTGCTTGATGAAGCTGGAAGAGGTCGTTTAAGGGAACTTGTGAAGTCTGGGCGATGATGTCTGTGAGACTTCAGCTTTGTTATTTTGTAAATGAATTTGATTGAGACTGAGAGCGTGTGTAAATGTATGCGTGTGTGTGCGCGCGAGAGCGATTACACACACATTTTAAGACTAAACTGTTTGGTTACTTTAGACGCTGTTGTTCCGGATAAGATAATAACATAAAAGTCGATTAAATCATCAACGGACATCCGTGCTACAAAGAACTACTTCGTCCTAAAGTACAGAAAAAAAAGAAATAGAAGAAACCATTTATACTTGCCGGCATCCATGGTACAATTGTGAAACATCTTCACCATGCAACCCAGAAAACGAGACTTACACTCGAATCCAGAGCAAGAAGTTTTTGTTGTCTGATACATATCTCTGTGAGTTGGGAATTTCAGTCTGGGTTGGCCCTAACATAGAAAGAGTCGAAGCTGACTGCTTCTAAAGGATTTCTAAATTGTGTAGATATAAATTTAGTAGGTGGGAGCGTAGAGCTTTAAAATTTACAAGCAACCATCTGAATAGCATCTCATTGATCAAAGTATTGCATCGTTCTCAGTCTTTCTCACCTTGCTCTGAGGTGACCACCGACCAGAGCTCTTTATGTGCATGTACTTCTGTCATTGGCTATCTAGTCTCCACCTCTGTTCAGCTGTATTCTATCCCATATAGGTCCGATTCTATAATTATTATAACAAGTTGGCGAAAGAAAAGTGTGAGTGTGGGGAGGGGGGATGGAGGGTTGGGGAGAAGAATGGTCAGTTCAGAATTAAAGCAAGCCGACTTTTGAGTGTCAAGAAACAAACGAGACTTGCAAACCTTATGAATTCTTCATGCAAGTGCACACATAGGATTCCTAGCTGTGAATGATGCCCAGGATTTGCATTGAATTAGATCTCTTTTCTACATGTCGTTTATCTGAGCAAAAATGTATCATCTGCTAACGTAGTCTTCACCAGAAGGCGCCTTTTTCCACTTTCGTCTAGCTCTGTAAGGAGAGACTTGATCTAACCATCAGTTCTCACAAATGAGCGTAAATCTCCCCCGGCAACGGTGCGTGTGTCAGCGATTAGAGTCAGAGTGAGTTGTCCAAACCTGACATTCTGGACATTGCCGGACCATTCTCTCGCCGCCTGGTCTCTGCTGACGTGCCCATGGGATCTCACACTGACCTCAGGGCAATCACGTTCCCAGTGTTTGATGTTCTCTCTGTGTCTTCAAGTGTTGAAAAATGATCCTCCCCTACTTTCTGTCTTTCTCTTTATCTCTCTATCTCTCTATCTCTCTCTCTATCTATCTATCTATCTATCTATCTATCTATCTATCTATCTATCTATCTATCT
>NW_004798734.1:36335-39664 GCF_000002075.1 Aplysia californica | reverse complement strand
TCTCTCTCTCTCTCCTACGCATTGCATAATCCGCATTAAATTCCAGAACAGATTTGGAGCGTTGTCACAATGTAGAGATCAATAATTATTCTTAAAATCTAAAATTGCTCAGTCACGGTATGACAAGCCAAAGAAGCCTATATAAAACATTAATAGCCATAATACCTTTGCAATTGGCTGCAGTTGCGCATTGTATTGTGTCTATTTATAAACAGGAGTTAATTCTGGCCCTGATCAGCTGTTCCACATGAATGGCCATGCCAGATGAAACGCGAAGGGTAATTAAAAGTACAATGACATTAAAGTATTAAGGCTCTATTACTGGTCTTGGTGGCCCCAAACGTTTTGTTCATTGAAAAAAATAGGCACAATGCTTCTCAAAATAAACTGGTTATATGGCGCAATATCTATTCCACTTCCGTCAAATGCTATAATCTGTCTGTCTGTCTGTCTGTCTGTCTGTCTGTCTGTCTGTCTGTCTGTCTGTCTGTCTGTCTGTCTGTCTGTCTGTCTGTCTGTCTGTCTGTCTGTCTGTCTGTCTGTCGTTTCATGATGCCATCCTCTCACTCTCTCTCCTTCTCTCCTCTCTCTCTCTATCTCTATCTATCTATCTATCTATCTATCTATCTATCTATCTATCTATCTATCTATCTATCTATCTATCTATCTATCTATCTATCTATCTATCTATCTATCTATCTATCTATCTATCTATCTATCTATCTATCTATCTATCTATACCGCATTTTATATCAATATTGTTATAGATATTATACGAAAGGGACAGAGGGGAGAGAGAGAGGGGGGGGAGGGGGTGGGAGAGGGGGAGAGATACAGAGAGACAGAGGCAGAGGGAGACAACGATAGACAAAGAGAGAGAGATGGAGAGAAAGAAAGAGAGGGAGAGAGGAAGAGAGAGAGAGAGAGAGAGAGAGAGAGAGAGAGAGAGAGAGAGAGAGAGGGGGGGGGGGGAAGGGTGGAATTGTTTTAATATAAAATGGTATGTGACTTAAGCAGTTGAGTGGTCATCGAGAGGTGGAATTACGTGTAGACTACTGGTCTGAATATAGTATTTGGGGTCTATGTGGTCTCTTATCACTGGACTCTTTCCAACAACTGGACTCAAATAAAAGAGAATGTTTTTGAAAATGTCTTCTTGTTTGCTTTCATGATCACGAAATTTTTTGACTGGTGAGCGCGAAGAAGAGACTAATAAGTTAATACATTAGGCTTACATTACCCGGATCATTTGAATCACGCTGAGATTAACTAGAAATGCCCGTCAAATACATCATTGATATTATTATAATATATAATTTTTCTATAGCGTTGGCAAACGGTCAAAAGGTACAAAGGCCAGAAAGCAAAATTTTACAGGAGGCAAAAAGAGTCATAACTTCCCTGTTTGATACAGTTTCTTATTTTAGAAGAAAACAAAATTCAGGCTGATGTCACGATTAGCATTGAAGCGTTAACGACCTTCACAAATTAGAGAGGGTTCAGGAAGCAAAACCCCACCCCAGAAAGACTGGCATTGGAATATAATATTACTCAGACAGCGTTTATGTTGTAAGTGGTTTATGCCCCCCCCCCCCCCCAACCCCCCCATCAAGAAACTTAAAAAACAAACCCGACATAATTTCGATCACTGGGGTGTCGGGTAACGTTTATCCTGCCTGTTCGAATCAACCCAAGATGGAGGGATACAACATAGGTCGAGGCATCATTCCAGCAGACGAACAGAGTTTCATCAGTTATTTCAAGCCGTCCGAACCGAACGTGCGTCTTCTGTGTGCAAGGGCGAAGGGCCTTTACATTACAACCAAAGGGGTTCTAAGCTCCTTGATTACAACGCAGATACCGGTACCCGGAAGTGCAAGCGAAGCCCTAGAAAAACTGGCATAGGAATAACAATTATGTACACGTCTAATTGGCAGAGCGGTTAGTGCGCTCGTCTTCGAAGCGGAAAGTCCGGGTTCGAGCCTCGGTTCAGACACGGATTTTTTTGGCCCCCTGCTGCCCACCCAGCAGTAATGGGTACCTGACTTCGAGTTGGGGAAGTAAAGGCGGCGTGGAAAGTAACTGGCCACCCTACCACAGTATGCCAAAGGCCCAGGAAGTTGTCTCACTTGCAAGGCAATCCCCAATGTCCTGATCGAATGCGGGAACAACTTTACTTTTTCATGACTAATAAAAGAGGCAACACATGTAATATTATTACTATTGCGAAGACGATGTAGGACGTAGAGCGGACCCCTCTTACGAAATATAGACTGTCCGTGGTTGTTGTTTTTTTGTGTCTGTGTGTTGTTGGGTGGGGTGTGTTTTTTTTGGGGGGGGGTCTTGGGGGTTGTCTATTATTATTATTATTATTATTATTATTATTATTATTATTATTATTATTATTATTATCATTATTATTATTATTATTATCGAAGTGATTATTCTCAGTGACACTGGGGATTGGTACAGAAACTATTCACCGTGGCAACGGAACTCTTTTGCATTAAACAAAAATCAGAAGTCTTTGCCTTTGAATTTTCATTCCGAACTTCGAACTTCTAAACAAAATTTCGATGCAGACAGATGGAAGTGGGCGCGAAGTTCTCCTCATTCAAAGAGTTTGAAGAGAAATTTGCAGCTTTTCAAACGATCAAGATTCTAGGCCTAGATTCCATTCTAACGTGTACTGTAGACTCTCTTCTCTCTTAAGTCCAGTACTTTTTGTTCCCTTCTCTTACTTGGGCCAAGACTTGACCGTAGCCTAGATCTAGATCAAGAAGAAAGAAGAATCGGGAAGAGCTTCCACCTGTCCTGTACCGTGGTCTCCAAAATCCGTATGAGATCTAGATCTAAATATAGAATCTACATCTAGATATAAATTACGACTGAATAACAAGAAAGCATAAAACGATAATTCTTTTTGGTAAAAAAAACCCTCTTCCACTCACACCAGAATCGACTTCTAGTTGAGTTACAGCTAGAATCTAGATCTAAATCTAGATTTTCATTAGATAGGTCTAGTCTAGTATTTAGAAACCCATCATCATCATGCCAATGTAGATTAGTGTGGGAACAATAAATCTAATGGGCATGTCTGTTCTCAGTGTCACTGGGAATAGTTTCTCGGCCTATTCCCAGTGACACTGGGAACAATTCTGGCCTATTGCCAAAGGTTTCTGAGCCTATTCTCAGTGACACTGGGAGAAGTTTCTGGGCCTATCCCCAGTGTTACTGGGAATAGTGCTTTCCTATTATTATTATTATTATTATTATTATTATTATTATTATTATTATTATTATTATTATTATTATTATTATTATTATTA
>NW_004798734.1:31385-36235 GCF_000002075.1 Aplysia californica | reverse complement strand
TTATTATTATTATTATCGAAGTGATTATTCTCAGTGACACTGGGGATTGGTACAGAAACTATTCACCGTGGCAACGGAACTCTTTTGCATTAAACAAAAATCAGAAGTCTTTGCCTTTGAATTTTCATTCCGAACTTCGAACTTCTAAACAAAATTTCGATGCAGACAGATGGAAGTGGGCGCGAAGTTCTCCTCATTCAAAGAGTTTGAAGAGAAATTTGCAGCTTTTCAAACGATCAAGATTCTAGGCCTAGATTCCATTCTAACGTGTACTGTAGACTCTCTTCTCTCTTAAGTCCAGTACTTTTTGTTCCCTTCTCTTACTTGGGCCAAGACTTGACCGTAGCCTAGATCTAGATCAAGAAGAAAGAAGAATCGGGAAGAGCTTCCACCTGTCCTGTACCGTGGTCTCCAAAATCCGTATGAGATCTAGATCTAAATATAGAATCTACATCTAGATATAAATTACGACTGAATAACAAGAAAGCATAAAACGATAATTCTTTTTGGTAAAAAAAACCCTCTTCCACTCACACCAGAATCGACTTCTAGTTTAGTTACATCTAGAATCTAGATCTAAATCTAGATTTTCATTAGATAGGTCTAGTCTAGTATTTAGAAACCCATCATCATCATGCCAATGTAGATTAGTGTGGGAACAATAAATCTAATGGGCATGTCTGTTCTCAGTGTCACTGGGAATAGTTTCTCGGCCTATTCCCAGTGACACTGGGAACAATTCTGGCCTATTGCCAAAGGTTTCTGAGCCTATTCTCAGTGACACTGGGAGAAGTTTCTGGGCCTATCCCCAGTGTTACTGGGAATAGTGCTTTCCTATTATTATTATTATTATTATTATTATTATTATTATTATTATTATTATAATGATAATGACAATGATAATTATAATTGCAATAATAATAACGATAATAATAGATAGCATTTATCTAGCCCTGATCCACGCTCCACAGCAATCTCTATGCGTTTTACATAGACCCAAGAGAGAGAGAAACAGGTAGGAGATACAGACATAGACTTTCGGGAAGCATACAGTAAAAACAACTGATTAAAGAGCTTGAACACTATCAAAATGAAAAGAAATTTCGCTGTCTATAGCTGGCTACCCGTTCCCACCTGGGTGGGGCTAACGTGGCCTAGAGGTTAAGGTGTTGGTCTTTCATTCAAAGGTCCCGGGTTCAAATTCGTTGTAGTGACCGAAATATTTTTTTCTCTAAAATTGTCCCCTTCTAACCTCCTTTTCTGCTATCTAGCAATGTTCTGTTGTCTACTTTCGTCTCCTCTTTCTGCCCCCACCCCCTCACCTTTGCTCCCTCCTCTGGGCTCCTGACTCCTTCTGCAGCCTTTCTACTGCTAGGCTACTCCTTGATCCTTCTTACTGCTGTCTTTCAGCCACAGCCCTGATCTTCTGGTAGGAAAAATCTACACTTAGCCTTCTAGGACAAGGGCGAAAAATCTCCGAGGGCCCGTAAGCAAGTTGCGCATGTTAAAGATGCATGTATATTGGTGGTCTAAAATCAAAAAGAGTAGGCTTCGGCCGTCACCTGGACAAAATTCAAGATTTCCTACCTAATGTAAAAGTTTAAAGTGTCTCGTGCGCTCATATGATCGTATGCAGTTGCAAGCGCCGTTAAAGACTTACACCCCCCCCCCCAAAAAAAAAAAAAAAAATCCACCGGGGTGAAGTGAAGAAAATCAGTGTAAAGTGCCTTTGTGGTTCATTGGCGGGTGCTCTGGTGTCATTTGCTCCTTCTTTTCTATCAAACTTCTGTCGTCCTTATCTCCCCTCCTTCTTTTTATGTTTTGTTACTCTCTTGTAACACCTCCTCTAATCCAAGGCGCTTATATTACCTTATTGTGTTGCAAGTGCCGTAAAACGCTAACTAAAAAAAAAAAATGCCTTTCTGGACTCGTTCCCACGGGTTGACCTTACGGTTGCGAGTCCGAGAGCCTAACCAATTGAACATTGACGCTCTCCCACAAACTCGTCTTTATCTTTGTATTCCTTCCTATCGTTCTTTCATATTGTTCACCCCTTTGTCTTGATTTTCCAAAAGCAGGACGTTAAGAACACCATCATGGGCGGCTTTCTGCATTTTCCGCTTTTCTCCCGAACTGACCGCGACAAAGTTATCTGGGAAGCTCACGAAAAGCCCACATTGCTGACCGTCATCACAAGTCCACTCCTCCCCAGGATTGTGGTCAAAACAGCGAGAGGCAGACAACGATGGGCGGGGCAGGTGGGTGTGGTCCACCCGTCGGAGAGCTTTCCTGCTGGCAAGAGTCTTATTCCTCCCATAGTTAAGATTTTCCTTTCTTTCGTCTTTTTCTTCTTCTTTTTTTTCTCTGTCTGTCTTCCCCCCCCCCCCTCTCTCTCTCTTTCCTTTTGTCTTTCTATCCTGTGTGTCTGCCTGCCATTTATTTCTGGGGGTCGGAATGTAAGTGTGAGTGTGAGTGGAAGAAGGAGACATGAAAGGGAGGAATGAAAGATTAGATTACCTGGCAAAGGAGTGATGCTTTATCAGAATAGTAATGTCTCGTTAATTTCTTTTCGCTTTCATCGATCGTAACTATAACACAAGATTATTGCAGCCAGCAGGCATACGAAACGTTCGAGGTTTGTGTTCATCGAGTCTGCGTAAATCTGTTATATTCTCGAATTGGACAAGGAAGGAGGGGGGGGGGTGAGAAAGCAAAAACCTAGTTGGCACTTGGAGGTCAAACCAATGTGGTAATGAAGATACGGCTGAGATCGTTATCATTTTGACGACAATATGCTGAATAAATATTTACAAGATTTTCTTAAAAACCCGTAACTATTGGGAGTTTTGATAGATAGAAAAGATGGAAAAAATCATTGTTGTCGTTGCTGTTGTACTTAATTATGCCCACTGCTATTTTGTGCAACGATGAAGGCAACAATGCTGATAAGATTTTTCCCTACCTATCATTTCTTGCAGCGTTTTATTTGTCTATCTATCACTTTCTTTATCTATTGTTGTGTGTATAGTTACCATGAAGCAAGATACTGTCACCAACAAAGAGAAGATCGTTTACCTTGCTCCAGTTCTTGTTCAATTACGCCAAAGCGTACCCTGGTACACACAATACGACAGTAGACAGTCAAGACAAGAATACTGATTAATTAATTATACTCTTCGTGTGTATCCTGACAAAGAACATCCTTGTTCTGTGTCGAGGTGTAAAAAAAAAAGAAGAGGAAAAAAGTCACTAACTTGGCATCATTATTCTGGGGATTAGCGGGGTAAACAATGGCCGGCCTGGTGGACGGAAGCTGCTGACGTTGTTCCCGCCCGTCCCAGGTCGCGCGGTTGATGCATGAGTCATCGCCCTTGCCAGCAGTCAGTGTGACTTCCTGTGAGGTTTTCCCCCTACTAATTTCGGGTGTGGACTGGGCTGTGTCACCAGGTGATGGTGACAAATTATGTATTGCTTGTTATTGATACGTCCCTTTCTGTCTCAGATTTTAATCAAGTTCTGTTTCCCTGCGCGCTCTCTCTCTCTCTCTCTCTCTCTCTCTCTCTCTCTCTCTCTCTCTCTCTCTCTCTCTCTCTCTCTTTCTCTCTCTCTCGCTCTCTCTCTCGCTCTCTCTCTCCTCCTCTCCCTCTCCCCCTATCTCTCTACCCCCTCTCTCTCTACCTATCTATCTCTCTCCTCTATCCCTCTCCCCCCTGTCTGTCTCTCTGTCTGTCTGTTTGTCTGTCTGTCTCGCTCACTTGCTTGCACATCGCTCTCTCTCTCTCTCTCTCTCTCTCTCTCTCTCTCTCTCTCTCTCTCTCTCTCTTTTTTTTTTTTTTTTTTTTTTAACTCGATATATTTCAGTTCTGCCGCTAGACTTTTCATAAGTATTGGTGGGAGTTTTCAACAAAACGTTTCAAAAGCGAAAAAACAACTGTTTTTTTTTTTCTCGGACTTCATTTCAACTTTTCATTTCTCTTATGCTAGTACTAATCTTTTTTTCTCTTATTTTTACGTTTCTTGTCTTGCTCTCATATTGTTCACCATTCCAGCAGATACTTCTATCTCCATCTGCCGGACTGGCGCCAGTGGTCTAACGGTTAAGATCTTCTCTGTCTCACGCAGAAGATATGAGTTCAATTCTCGAGTGAGAAAGTTATGTCAAGTACCTCATTCTGTCTGCCGGGATGACGCATCAAACGTAACCCGGACAAGTCTCGACAGGAGCTTCGAAGAAACCCGCCCTCCTAAAGGTCGAAATTGGGTCGAAAGGCACGCAAAACAGTTAAATTCCAACAAACACCTGTTGACCTTTTTTACCGCTGAGATTAAACACTGCCTCACATTTACCTCTTGACTTGATGTAACAAAAATATTCACAACTCTTTTCACCTTTATCCGTTGGTTGTATAATATGTCGCTTCACTTGTAAATTTACCTTCATTTCCCAATATTTATCCACCCAGCGTCTGTGGTGTATAGGTAAGGTGTTTGTACTGTTGCACACAGAAGACGTAAGTTCGATTCTCGATAGGGGAGAAATATTAGGGGACAAATCGTATTCTCGCCTTTCAGCTAGGACGTAGTATCTCTCTCAACCTGCACTGGCCCTGACGGGCATGGTCGAAAGAATCTACCTCATTAACTACCTAAACTATGTCGATGGAGGCGTAAAACATACGATTACTATTATTACATATATACACACGTTTGTTGATTGTTTTGTTGTTGTTTTTGTTTTTGTTTTTTGTTTGTTTGTTGTTTTGTTGTTGTTGTTTTTTGGAGGATAAGCGTTTTTTAACTCGTTCACAACTGCATAAGGAATGAGCGCGCGGGACATACATATATATATA
>NW_004798734.1:26701-27990 GCF_000002075.1 Aplysia californica | reverse complement strand
TGGGGGGGGGGCGCACATATGTCACTCTGGGCTCAAGCACATTACTAAAAGATCAAGCCCATCAAACCAATACCGGAGGTGATTAATTCATTGAGATCGTAGCGTAATGCTGCAGGGGACCGAAAGTTCGACCGGTACTCGGTGAGTAAAACGGTACGCCTGGTTCGGTGTGTGGCATGCGGCAGAATTACTCACGAGCTTCTATATTCACTCACGCGTGACCACAATACAACAAGCGGTCAAGTGAGGTGCGCTTGTCACAAGCATTCCTGGCCTTAACTGTAACTGCGGACGTCTGCTTGCAGTCGTTCCTCTTAAAAATAAGAACGAATGAAGATTGATAAACACCACACCACAAATAAATTTATTCTTTTCTCTTGTTTTTAAAAAAATCGTGCGTGTATGTATTCAGAGCGTTCGTTCTAGCATTTACTTTGTTCGATTCATTGGCTCCGTTATTTTTTTTGTAGTTGTTTGGTTGGTGTTTTTTTTTTTCGTTTTTCTGTTTTTCTTTCTGTTTTTTTTTTTTTTTGCCAGGTTCATTTTTTGGAGGAAAAGGGGGGTGATAGGCTGAAGAGCAGGGGATGTTTATTTCTTAAACTACGCTTTGGTCTGAGATGGGATGGAAACGTTAGCTTTAACCCATTTTGTGCACAAGCTGGTTATCTCGAAGTGGGGCTTGATCATTGCAAGAGAAAAGACTGTAGAGACCACACTGGGTAGTAAAATAACAAAATATCCGAGCTCTGACGTTCTTTTGTGTCTTTCAATGATTGTAGGGGAGGTGGTTACTGCTTACAGAAAAGCCACAGGGCATGGGGTGGGATTCCATTATGCCATTAGGAAACAGCTGATGAAAGGTGCGGCGATCCTCTGTCAGGAATTTAGAGCTGCAGGCTCTTTTTTTGCCGTACCCAATTTCATCTCTGCATTCTCATCTCCGCACTTCATAAAATACGTCGCCTATCCTAATGCCCTTTAAAGTACTTCGTACCGGTTGGCTATGACAGTGCCCTATAGATACAAAATAAACAATAGTAAACTGCTTAGATGAGTTCATTTCGATTTTTCCATTTGTACGTCCTTACTCTTCGCACTATTTACCCCTTCCCCCGCCCTCTCTGTCCCCCCTATATCTCCCTCTCTTTCCCTCTCTGTCTGTCTGTCTGTCTGTCTGTCTGTCTGTCTGTCTCCCCCTTTCTCTCTCTCTCTCTCTCTCTCTCTATCTCTCTCTCTCTTCTCTCTCTCTTTCTATCTCTCTCTTCTCTCTCTCTCTCTCTCTCTCTCTC
>NW_004798734.1:23037-24637 GCF_000002075.1 Aplysia californica | reverse complement strand
ATGATGATGATGATGATGATGATGATGATGATGATGATGATGATGATGATGATAATAATTCAAGCTTTTCTTTGATTAAATAAAATGAAAGAAGTTATTCTTAAGAAATCAAGAGGTTAATATTATTTCTGTAAGGAATCAATCAAAATCGTGGACTGCACCAAACAACCTCTGTCACACTTGTCCGCCAGTGAACGAGCTTATAAACATGAAAATTTGCACTGCATGTTCTTTGATGTTTCAAACATGTCGTATGAGAACTTGGCTTGAGCGACTTGACATCACAAGGGCCATCCATATAGTTATCACCTCATGGCTGGTCCTATTACTTCTTGTGCTAATTGGAGCAGTTAGTTCGTTAGTTAGTTATTAGTTAGTTAGTTAGTTAGTTAATTAGTTAGTTAGTTAGTTAGTTAGTTAGATAGTTAGTTGGTTGGTTGGTTGGTTGGTTGGTTGGTTGGTTAGTTAGTTAATGTTAATTAGTTAGTTAGTTAGTTAGTTAGTTACTTTGTTTATTTGTTACTTTCTTTTTTTTGGGGGGGTGGGGGGGTTGGGCAGAGGTGGGCTGTAAGTCAGATGGTAAGTTCTTGAATTGATTACTTTGTGTTTGTTATTTATTGTCGAGTTATTTTAATGGATAATTAATCTGTTCATTTGCTGGAAAGATTTTCAGTACGAGCGTACGTGTCTGTTCAGTTTTTCGTGTTTTAGGAAAATCATGATTATGTAATATAATACATTTACCAAGATGTTAAACATGTTACAAGATGGCTCTCGTGGCCTAGAGGTTAAGGCGTTGGCCTCTCATCCAAAGGTCCAGGGTTCGAATCCGTGAAGCGACCGAAAACTTTTCTTCTCTAAAATTGTTTCCTTTCACCTCCATTCCTGCTCTCTAGCAATGTTCTGTCGTATGCTTTCGTCTCCTCTTTCTGCTTCCACCCCCTCACCTTCTTTGCCCCCTAGTCTGGGCTCCTGACTCTTTCTCCAGCCTTTCTACATTTACTCCATGACTCCTACTGCTGTCTTTTAGTCACACCCCTGATCTTCTGGTAGGAAAGATCTACACCTAGCCTTCTCGGACAAGGGTGAAAAATCTCGGAGGGCCTGTGTTCAAGTTGCGCATGTTAAAAATCCATTGGTTGTCTAAAATCGATAAGAGTAGGCTTCGGCCGACACCCGGACTAAATGCAAAATTTCCTACCAACTGAAAAAGTTGTGTCCCGCGCGCTCATATGGCCTTATGCAGTTGCGAGCGCCGAAAGAAACGTACCAAAACAAAACAAAAAGAAAAGAAAAAGAAAAAGAAAAACATGTTACAAATGAATAGTGCCATAATAAACTCACGAACGTAACTGGTCGAAAATGAGAGGTTCACAGATTATTGTATGGTATTTACCATTCTATTCTCTGTCTTTCTATCTATCTATCTATCTATCACGAACGTAACTGGTCGAAAATGAGAGGTTCACAGATTATTGTATGGTATTTACCATTCTATTCTCTGTCTTTCTATCTATCTATCTATCTATCTATCTATCTATCTATCTATCTATCTATCTATCTATCTATCTATCTATCTATCTATCTATCTATCTATCTA
>NW_004798734.1:20799-21949 GCF_000002075.1 Aplysia californica | reverse complement strand
GGTTACAGTAATTATAGAGGAAGATGTAAATAAATATCAAAGACAATACAACAGCTAATGCCCAGTGCCTATTGGGGGGTGGATCGTTTCTTTAATTCAAACCGATCGCCCGCGTCGCGGCCTTGGAAACAAACACGTTTGTTTTTTAGGGTCACTGTCGGTTTCTTTCGGTTTGTTCCACAAGGGTCGCTATTCACCCTCATTCTGGCTAGCCCACCTACCAAACGGAATCGAACAGATCGTGCCAATGGGCAGTTGTTATTAAACTAAAGACCGATAGTTTTACTTCAGAGCGAGTAGACAACACGCCTTGACGAGATGGGGGTCTCCGCCACCTTGTATGGTTACCATCAAAGGCCAAAAGATGACCCGTGAACTGACCACGAAAGTGCTGGGTCTGTGGCCACTGGTTGAGTCTGGTAGTCATTGTGGTCGACCTGAAATGTTGTGGTCAGATGCCAGTCTACGTTGCCTCCTGTAAGTTACAAGCGACTAGTTATTTCCAATCGTAGTTATTCTGCCTTGTGGAAACCCGATATAAACAACAACTGCAGCCCAACATCCTCAGGTAGAATGCTTTTTCTCAAAAGACATGATCAGCAAAACGTAGGGATTAGGGTGCCTCAACACACAACGTAAAAATAATTATCTTTAAAAGTACTATACATTATACTAATTTTCTCAAAGCTAACTTGCGTACATTTAGACAATGCCATTATAATGTGGAAAAACGTAAAATGGGATGGGAAGTGGCAATTTGTACAGGTAATTGTCTCAGACAGCGCCGTTATAGCAAAGATTCTGTGGTGGAGAATCTTTTGTTAGAGCAGCTTCAACTGTACTTTTTTTAGTTGCGTGCTATGCGGTAGCGGGCGGCACCCCACGGTGAAGCTCCTGTCTCCTCAGGCTGGTTATAGATGAGTGCAAGCGTCTTGGGTTCTGAGGCTGACCGCAGTATACGCCTAATGGTGTGTGTTTATCTACAACCACAGCCGCTCACGTACACGTCAAGCAGTGAGACAGGAGTGTGTCAGGTGCTCTGTGGTTTCTTCTCTATACGGAAGAGAGATGAAGCCTTTTTCACTTTGTCTCCCTCCCGCTCTCTCTCTCTCTCTCTCTCTCTCTCTCTCTCTCTCTCTCTCTCTCTCTC
>NW_004798734.1:18701-19791 GCF_000002075.1 Aplysia californica | reverse complement strand
TATTGTTGTTATTATTATTGTTGTTGTTGTTGTTGTTGTCGTTCTTATTGTTATTGTTGTTGTCGTTCTTATTGTTATTGTTGTTGTTGTTGTTTTTGTTGTTGTTATTGTTGTTGTGGCTGTTGTTTTTGTTTTTAAGGCATGCATGAACATAACAAAATAAAATATATTTTTATATTTGCTTTTTCATTACGCAATCTATCACATTTAAGTAGATAGCGAATCACTATAGACCTGCTATGTTTTTATGCCCTACCACGTATCATATCATATCATATCAGAAGAAACGTCAAATTAGTGATCAATAAACAATTACACAACGTTTTGAGGGTAGCAACATGTGTTATGTAATCTTTTAACAATTTACTTTACACACAACACGCACGTCGCAATAAAATAATGTTGTAATAATAGCCAGTGTTTATGGGAAAGCATGGGTTCATTCTCGCTCACAGCACTCCTCAGTGCTACAAAGCGCATAGATTGATCAAGTCATAAGCTGTGAATGAGGTGTGCAGGAAATGGCGTGTGAATAAAATATGAGACCATCTGTTGCTGAAGGGTTCAGGTTAGGACGCTCAGTACGACACGGCGCATACGGTGCATGCTTGGCTTAACTAACTGCATGCATTCACTTTCTTGTTTACATCTTCAACTTTGTCGTCATGACATTACGTGGTATCTTTGTTTCATTCATGAAAATTGTAATAGCTTTCTCGAGAAAGCGGATAACAAGTTTGTTACGGCTCAACTGATATTATATTCTACAGTGACGCGAACGATATGGGGTTGTTTTTTTCTATTGAGTGTTCTTCTCTCTCTCTCTCGCTCTCTCTCTCTCTCTCTCTCTCTCTCTCTCTCTCTCTCTCTCTCTCTTTCTCTCTCTCTCTTTCTCTCTCTCTGTCTCTCTCTCACACATGCACGCGCGCGCGCGCACACACACACACACACACAAACACACACACACAGACACACACACACACATACACACACACACACACACGTAAACTCTCTTTCAATTACTCTCACAGTTTTTCTTTCTCCCCCACCTCCTCTCTTTCTCTCTCTCTCTCTCTCTCTCTCTTTCTCT
>NW_004798734.1:17054-18152 GCF_000002075.1 Aplysia californica | reverse complement strand
ACAAAACATCAAACTTCACTGCCCCTGAAAGGAACTCATCTCGTGCCCTTACAAAAGCCCGGGTGAGTACAGAGTCAAGCAGACGTCGCCTTGCCTCATCGTCTGCACTGTCGGTTAGCGCTGTCGTCAGATTCCCATATAGTCCAACCGTAACGAGCCCTGATTGGTGGGGAGCGGCCATTGATTTCTGGGAAGGATCAGTCGCTTCTCTCATCCGTGCGGCGACTGGGCATACCGTTGCCCTCATGACGTCAAGCTCTCATATAGGTGTAGGAATCCTGTCGGTTAATTAGGAGGAATACTACAGCTAGTGGAAAAGAAAAACAAAACATAAAACAACAACAAAAACTTCAAATGAGGTGGCTGGGGTGGGGGTGCAGGGATAGATCAATACCGTTGTTTATTTCCGTGGCGGGAGAGGGACAGAGGATACGCTTCGCCATTGGACAGTTATTTTGGTCGTGCCCAATCAACATGTTGAGGAATTATGTAGTGTCTGGCGTGATCGTATTGTTCGGCGCCCCGGAAAAATTAATTATCGCGGAAGGCCTGTAGCTGTGACGCTGTTGGTGGACAAACTTTAGACTCCTGACAACTCGTTAAACTTCCTAGAATGCTTGTCCTCCCAGTCTGGTGTTTTGCATGGCATCAAAATTTAGAAATGTTTGTTTGGCATAGTGTCAAAAACATCTCCATTTTAAAAAAAATGTATATCTAGAAACTTCTTATCACATTATCATGTTTAAAAAAATATTCATTTTGGTAATCAAAATGGCCTTAATAAAAAAAAATCAATAACAACACAATGACAAACAAATAATTATAATGTTAAGATCACAACAAAGCTGACAAAGTAATAGATAAACCAAGAAGTTACAATTAATTCATCTAGCTTAACACTTCGTATGAATAATCAGTGACAATGTGTCTAGATGACACCCCCTCCCCCTCCCCCTCAAAAGAAAAAAAAGACGAAATGCACCCGCCAACCCCTACAGTTATTTTTTTTTATGAAGTGAATGATTTGAAGATTTAGTATATTTATGTGTTATGTACAATAACAAGAACAGTAACAACAATAATAATAATAATGATAAT
>NW_004798734.1:14395-15402 GCF_000002075.1 Aplysia californica | reverse complement strand
CCCCTCCCCAAACAAACCTACCCCTCCCCCTCCCCTCTATCTAACGTCCCAGCGGTGCAATATCAGCCTCGCAGTACCGCATAGCTTCACCGCACAAAATCTTAGTAATTGCTGGGGTAAAAAGGGAAAAAAAAACCCCACAGAAAGCTTTTGATAGTCCGACTATCTTTGAGCCCGGCCCGACCAGCCCTCGACTCGAGGGCCAAAAGACCCTATCTACAGTGAAAATATATCACAGATGAAAGCTTTTTATCCCTTTGACCGCCTTTGGTTCGGTGTCAAGGATCCACGGTTTTTCACGGCTCTCTGCTCATTGAGTGAGGGGAAAACGCTGAAGGCATTATTGATGGTGTTCTCACCTAGAGACAGCTCCTGTGCGCTTGTAGTGAGCCAGAAGTCACGACACGCCCCGAGAAAGCCTAGGTGATTTTCCGCCTTGTAATCTCTTTCCGCTACGAGTGTCATTGATTGTTCAGTGTAGGCCAACATCTAGTTTGGAACAGGAACTTTCTCTCATCCTTCATTTCCTCCCCCAAAGTCTCTATCTCTTTGACTCCCCCCTCCCCCCCCCAAAAAAAAAAACCCAGCGCACTAGACTCAATTCTTTTGTTATGGGTACTCAGGATCAATCATAGGTTCAGATGTACGTTGTGTATTTATTGTAACGTTTATTATGACACGATCAATTTTTAGCTGAGGTATCATCGTGAACGCTTTAAAAAATATTTTGCGATTCATTTCTATTAGAAATTCAAGAATGTACAATAATTAGTATTCATTATAGTAATTATGTTCCTGCTCTGTCTACTACTGCTTCTTCTGCTACTTCTGCTGCTACTGCTACTACCACTGCTGTTGCTACATGCTGCAGCTACAGCTACAGCTACAGCTATTGACACTTTTACTACTGTTGCCGCTGCTGCTGCTACTACTACTACTACTACTACTACTACTACTACTACTACTACTACTACTACTACTACTACTACTACTACTACTACTACTAC
>NW_004798734.1:8925-11945 GCF_000002075.1 Aplysia californica | reverse complement strand
TACTACCACACCAGCTGAGCGTGTGATGTTACTCATTCGTTGAAACAAAACAAAACAAAAAAACAGACCAAAAAAAAATTATAAACCAATTTGTATCCCTCCCCCTTCTACACACACACTCACACAAAAAAAAACCACGGAAAAAAACTCACAAATACAAACAAATAGGAAGAAAGTAAAAAGGAACGAACTTCGTGGAAACTAGGGTAACATTTACACTTCAATGAAAATCGCTAAAACTAAAAGAAAGGAAAAAACTGTGGGAGTTGTATCAATTTTAGCGTTCCATCAGCCCAAGCTCCGTAAAGTTCGACTGTCCGTAGAGTAATCCTAAATGTCAACAAACAGCTCGGGACAAATCAATGATAAACATTGTGAGTGCACATCGTAGAATTAGGAACAGAACAGATTGGGTAAGGGGCCCTTGAGCTGAGAAAGTGGGGTATTTTGGAGGATGATGCTAGGAGGGTCTTCGTCTCTAATGTCCCTCTAATGTTTCATAAATCTTTCTGTCTTAAAATCGTCCCCTCTCCCTTTTTAAATTAACGTCATCATGTAAATGGGCTTCTCTATGAGTCAAACAAAGAGATAAAACAACAGCCACAGCATGGTATGATCTTACCACAGTTAAGTTACTTTGGTAGCCGAGCCTCTGATTTAGTGTTCATGTGTGATGGGGCAGTCATGTGTTGCAGACAACGTTGAAAACTCACCTCACGATCAGAGTTCAACAATTTTGGCCTGGGTTCACCGACACTTGTCAGGTATGACGTCAGTGGCCTAATGGGTTCTTAAAAAGCTTAATAAATCAATCTCTCACATTATTTTCTGAAAAAAGGATGCTTTTATGTTTGTACTTTACTTTATTTTTAAAAATCCCAGCGGGTTCAAAAGCTGTTAATGTCAACCCGTCGGAATTTGTCGATCACAAGTGGCAATGGATCTACACCTGATGTTGAAGCAACGTTTGCTGTCGCTGTGTATAGTCCAATGGTAGACTCTCTGCCACAGCGGCTACGTTCGAAAACTATTGTTGCAAGGGACGCCTCGTGGCTATCTTTACGTTTTGTCCTGTACTGTTCGGAGATAAGTTGCAGTGTTAACCTTCTCTGTGTTAGCTGCCGTTTAACGTTTGTCCCCAGCATGGCTGATCCTGTGCTATGTTCTCCCAACTATCTACATTTTTGTCGAGGGCCTTCTTGTCTATTTTGCAGACATCTTTAAATCGTAGTTGGAGATTACCTTAATCCTCTGTCTCCAGCTGTCCATAAAAGATGTCCTTTTGGGATTTTTCCACCTTGCATCCAGTGGATGTGCCCTGGCCAGGAAAACCCGCGCTTTTAGCGCAGGGGATATAATAATATTACGCTCAGTGAGGCTGCACTATGTGATTACTTTGTTGTTGGTTACGTGGTCTGACCATCTGATGGCCGAGAATCCACCTAAAGTTTCTCTTGTGGAAGGTATTGAGACGCTTCTCTTGTCTTGAGTACAACGTCCAAGCTTCGCTTCCACACAAAAGAGCACTGAGAAGACAAGCTCTTTTGTAAGTAATAAATTAGAGGTCAAACTACACACTGGAAAAACAAGAAACGAAAAGAGCAAAAAGCTTTAATAGAGAAGTAGAAATTATTTATCGCCAAAGCGTCCCCGTGCTTTTACTTTGACTCTCAAACCGAATTTCTTTGCTCATAATACAATCTTACCAGTAGGTCGAGTCCCCTCCATTTAAATGACCCAGGACGTCTTGGAAGATTTTAGAGTTAAAAAAAACAAACCAACCAGTTAACGCTCTTGATCTCCGACACAATGCACCACCCACCTCCTCATCCCAGAAATGGCTACATGACCAAATGAAATTAGCAACAAATCATAATAACTTTTGCCTGCACCATCTGTTCCCCAAATTTCTAGGATTCATTAATACTGAGCCAGACCAAAATAGCCTCTCTTCTATTTCCGTCGACTTGCCTTATCATTTAATTTGTTGGGTTTGCATTACACCCTCTTTCGTTGTTCCCATCTCTGTGGTCTCCAGCACTGGTCCTCGCAGCAATTAAGGTGATGACATGACAGCATCGACAGAGTTGGCTCCTCACTCTCTGCATGGATCGAAGCAGTAGCAGCTTTTCACAACGGAATCACTATAGGAGCTGGGACTGGGTACACAACATGGCGGTCATCATTTGAACATTCTGCAACAAAGTTTGGCTTTTGTAGGGATTACCTAGCGTGTTGGGGAATGATGGGGGTGGGAGGGGGGGGTGCATGTGGGGATTTTGAGACCACACTGAACCTTGTTATTTCAAGGACAAAACTCTCCCTACCCAGTTAGTACAACCATAAATATAATACCGCTTTTTAATTACCGGTATCTCCGTTTGGAAATTAGTATTACAATGGCAAGAGGAGACTGGAGTACCTAGATCACGCATGATGACAACTGTACTGCTGGGCTAAGTAAAGGCAAAGAGAAAAAAAGGGAAGACCCCTTACATCATACACTAAAAACGTAAAACCCGACAGTGGTATACTACTTCATGAAAAAATACTTGAAGGTCAAAGCCAAGACCGGAGAATGTGGACGCCTTTGTGGCAATGTGTGGGGCACCAACAGAGGACCACAGACAGTTGTCAAGTGAACTTCATAATACAAATTGTGATACATACCTACAATAAATAATAATTGATCTACATGTACTTTACTTAATACACAGTATCAAACCACGGCAATGCTGGCCACCCCTGTGCAGGACCCTGTTTTTGTTAAAAGAAGTGTCACCATAGTGTCTTGCCAAAAGACACTTCCCACTAACCATTCTGCATACAAACTTGAATGTAAAGACGACTTTGGAGTCAAAGAGTTTATCAGATTTATAACTGGTTGTGCTAGTGACTTACGGGATGGAGAAAAGCATGCAGATTATAAGCACGCTTACTCCCGAACCCAACTTCACACCACTCCTCCTAGGCTCACAAACATGTGATCACATACACACACAAACACACACACACACACA
>NW_004798734.1:5419-8571 GCF_000002075.1 Aplysia californica | reverse complement strand
AGAGAGAGAGAGAGAGAAACACACACACACACACACACACACACACACACACACTCACACACACACACTCACACACACTCATACACATATGCACATTCTTACACACATAATACGCATGCACATACCACAAACACATATTATACACATATATACACACACAAACACATATACACTTACACACATATACACTAACACACAAAGACATACACACCTAGACGTACACACATGGGTCAGGACAATATAACCCACTCCTTCTCTGTGGTTATCCCTAACTAGCAGGGTCGATCAGCCCTTTCCTGAAATGATCTAAATTGTGTCGATGGGAAGAAACAATCAAAATCTGTAAAAGCTTGAAAGACTTGCTTGCATTGAGCGAGGCGAAAAAAAGCTGGCGAATCTTTCCATTTACTTTCTTTATTTCACTTGGGTTCAAAATCTTTGAGAGACACAATGCAATTCTAATGACGACCGAAGCTGTGACAGTTGAATCACTTTACGAAAAATTTTATTCCCTACTTGGGATGACAAGTTGAAGCTATGGTACTTCTGTATCAAAAGAAAGGAAACGTTGATCTGCACCCTGAAGAGGCGGAGAATGAGATGCCATCTGGAGAGGACAAGACAACACTCATGAAGAGACCCCCCCCCCCCCACACACACACAATTCCACCATACCAGGTTACACGAAACTAATTATTTTGCTTTACGTTTACTTCACAAAAAGTTTGTCAGTAGAGCACACCATGACATTTACCTAGTGGGAAACTGTTTTGTGCCCAAAGTACAATTCGATTACTCTCATACTAGGATAGGGAAAGGTGTTTGATGGGGCATATATCATAATGCAGGGTGAGACGCGAGGCAGGCAATGACGATGATGAGTTTGCACAAATTCCCAAATGTAGGAATGGGAGAAGCCATACTGCAGCCATACTAGTAACAAACATCACTTAGAAGATGGTTCTAGGCAAGATTTCCAGTAATCTTAATCTTCAAAATAGAACGTTAGTTTGTTAGTTTGGTTGTTTGTTTTTTTCTTCATTTTTTTAAATTTCCTGTTTGTCTCGCCTAGTTGCGTATTCCCCCAGAAGGAAGTGGCCAAATGTTTCTTTCACGGTAGAACAGCTGATTTGCGACTCCGGAAGTAACCAACTGAACAGGAAGTGTGTCATTTGGTAGGATTGTAAAAGCATTGATGTTAATGGACACCAAAAACGAAAATGCTAATATTTTTGGTTGGGAGACAGAATTATGTTCACGGCGATTGGCATCTAAAACGAATAAACTAAGCAGCCAAAGCAGAATGCAATTAAAATTTAGGACATTTGCGAAACTCTGAAGTTGATGGACATCTGAAAAGACGAAGCCGAAGACGCAGTGCACCATCAATGTTTGGCTTGTCTATCAAATCATGGAGTTAATGGAACCCTTATGAAGACAGTTTGGGATTTGGACGATGCTGTCAAGACAAGCGCGACAAACTATAGAGACCAAGGAGAGCATGAATCACGGGTGATTGTTTGGAGCGGATGTTAAGTCATCTGCCTCGAGATTCCACTCTGTGTCAGACTTACGCTAATGATAACAGCACTGGCGTTGAAAATTGCTGCTGCTGCTGTTGTTGTTGTTGTTGTTTTTGTTGTTGTTGTTGTTGTATCTGCTGCTGCTGCTGCTGTTGCTAGTTTTGTTGTTGTTGTTGTTGTTGTTATTGTTATTGTCTTTTTGTTGTTGAGTTGTTGTTGTTGTTGCTGTTGTGGAGTTGTAGTTTACCGGTTATTTTTTTTTCCTCGGAGACAAGTAAGATTTTGAGGAATGACTCATCAAACCAAAGGAATTATTTTTCTAATGACAGGGCAAGCGGTAGACTCAACGGACTTGTTCTGCTATGGAAAATCCCAACCATAAATGAACAAGGATCAATAAAATTAACGATGCAGAACTTGGGTTTTGATTCACAAGCCCCAGGATTTTTTTAATGTTCAGGATTTCGACAGAGTATATTCGGTTACATAGGTTTGCGGTTCAAAAATGTGAGGCCAGTTAGCAGGAACTGCTGTTATAAGGTCCTTGGTATACTAGAGTTTATTTTACGTTCCTCAGTGGTTTATTGTGGCTTACGTTTACAATCTATGCCAAATGTGACATAGCTTAGTGAATTTTCCCCTCACGCACCATTTGGGAATCTCTACCTCTATAATTACGGGATCCATGACCGTTCGAAAATGCAATGTGTCAGATAGAGGCTAAATTGACAACACACTTTGGCATTTTAATACATACATTTAAAGTGCTCTACGCAGGCAAGTATTTTTGATTGAAACTATAATTATGGCATACTAAATTTTTTAAGTCTTCACAGAAACGTTTTCCATTCTAATGTCTTACGTGGGGCATATGTCATCGGCCTTCAATATTAAACCTATGCTGAGTCGATTGTTGGGGGTATATATTGAGAGATCTGTTAACCCGCCAACCGACACACCTGGTACTTTTCGGAGGCAGCCTGTTTAAGTGGTACTTTTAGGGGAAACCTTATTAGTAAGGGATCTCAACAAAAATATCGAATTCTTTCATTCTGCATAAATGCAATGCTATTGACTTTATTGTCCTTACACAGAAAGGGGAAAATGCCGATTGGGTAGAGAGTCAAACGTTGCTATATAAACATGTATTTTATAATCAGCATGTCTCTGCTGGATCGGATGAACGTAGGTTTAAAAAAAGAGCACCTCATATCGGCGAGGTTGACGAGGATAATCTCCTGGCAGTTTGTGACACTTTGGAATCTCTAAGGGTTAGAAAGTTCTTCCTGGCGTGCTTCTGTAGTCGAGTGGTAAGGTCAAGTGGTTCAAATCACGACCATGGCCCTTAGTTTTGTCGTTTAGGAAAGATACTTTACTCAAATTGTCCTCACTTCACCCCCATGTGAAAAGGATGCCCAACTACAAGCGAGAAAGTAAAACGTCTTGGCAATATTTTATAGTTAGTGTTTGAGCGCATGTAAAATGACAGTTATATATACAAATGTACTCTGTGTTTTTCAAGAAGCTGAGAATGGAATGGGGTGAATAGCGTCTTTTAGTCTTAGGGTTGTGCAATTATTTTAAAGCAAATAGAGCTTATTATTTTATCTATGTAAACGAAATACACTG
>NW_004798734.1:0-4024 GCF_000002075.1 Aplysia californica | reverse complement strand
GATGATGATGATGATGATGATGATGATGATGATGATGATGATGATGATGATGATGATGAATATTATCATTATTATTATTATTACTATTTCTTTTTCCAGAGTGTCAACCCTCTTTCTTTGGAAGACGGAGGCTTTAAAAGATTGGCTTCTTCGATCCTGCCTGTAAGGGCCAACTCAGGCTGACAGGGGTACAGCATCCCAGCAGGCAGACAGACAGATGAAGGTACTGGATGAAAACTCTCACATTGTGAGAATTTAAGTGACGTTCAAGTCTTCTGTGTTCGACGACGAAGTACCTAACAGCAACACTGCAGATGCCTTTGGTCCTGATTTTGAGAAACCCTAAAATGTGTTACAAAAGGCGTACAATTTGAGACGATAACTGGCCACCCGTACCCTCTACAATTCCAGTTACTTTTGATTCCCTCAACGTGGGTGGCACTAACACTTTGTATACGGTAAAGATATACGGTGTACGTTTAACGAAACTAAATGAACTCTGAATTAAGTTTCTTTTGGGGTTTTTTTTAGAACTTGGCACACGTATTGACTAGATGTTACAGTGTTGTTTATCCTTGTATTATACCCCACTTGTCATAAATATCTGCTTTCATGTACTTTACTGTATTCTCACAGTGTACCAAATCTTCATTCTTTTCTTTAAATTTTGGTGTATAGCTTGAACACTATCTTTTTGTGTTGAAAATGCTAACAAAAGCTTATTTCAAGCACTTAACTTGTTGTGACAAAGCAGAGAATAGGTCTACGACTTGTGGGAGTTAAGAAGCAGGCCGTCCCAATCTGGAGTCCAATTATGCCAAGACCGAGTTAAGTAAGCGATGAGCCTTTAGAAAATTTCTAAGCAACCCTAATTCAGGAAAACCTCTTTTTGGATTCGAATTTACACCAAAGGTGGTCGCCACGTTACCGACTGAGCTAAAGAGGTGGAACACCCCCCCCCCACCCCGCTTCTTTGTCCACCATCTATGCTCATTATGATCATGCCCCATTTACACAATGACCACCGAAATTTCAACAAATACACACGCGCAAATACACACACACACACAAATACACACACATACGCACATCTTTTTAAAAAAATCATAAACAAAGGTTTTATTCTCAGTGCATGTAGACAGAGAAGGAAATGTTTCTACCAACGCAGCTCAACGTTGAAAAGAATAAAACAAAAAGAGCTAAAACATTCTAGTGCACTCAGATACAATTATTATTGTTCTATACTGCAAGGAGGGGAGTACTGAAAATTTAGGTCGCAAAATTCAGCGAATCGAACCCTAATCGTTCTCGCAGCTATTATACGCGTATAGTACATAGTGATTTGATGGGAAGCAAGAAGCTGTGCGCTAATTGAATTTTTTACACCAATTAAAGAACAAGTACAGGATATGACTAACTGTGTCAGGTATACTCAGTTTTGTTACACTATATTGATTTCATCATTGTTACATCCACTTAAGTCTAGGGTAAGAGTTCTCCAATTTTTTGTTTTTTTCAAAGTGGGCTAGATAACCGCATGAGTATTCCGAATGCAGGATGATTAACTATTTATTTGTTCAATACAATGCAGCTAACCTATAAAACAAACAAACAAACAAACAAACACTCAGACAGACAGACAGACAGACAAAATAGGATTGATGAGATTTGTGAACTCGGTGTTTATCTTTAAAGAAGTTATGAAATCTACGTTTGATGATTTGCACTGTAGTGTACAAAGACATGATTAGATTATTTTGTGACCAAGTCCTTTATACACGATTACACTATAAACATACCTTCCATGGATTTTGTTGTTGTTGTTGTTGCCCCCCCCCCCCACCCCAAACACACACACCCAAGGTGGCCTGGCGGCAGATCAGACGAACAACTAAGCCTTCTGTGCTAGTTCTGGCCCCTGGTCTAAAGTCTGGTGACTCCTGGTCTAATCTTTCATTATGTTTATATATAATAATGATAAAACTAAGATTTGATGTTTTTCAACGAAGAAGTAGTTCATAGGTGACAGGATTTTCCTCTCTAAAGTCCCGTTTCGACATTAACGACCCAAATAGGCCGAAAGCCAAGAAAAGTTAACTTAAGCAGTACATGAAAGGCCTGCATTATCATCCTCCACTTAACATCTTTATTTCGCAGCACAAAAAAATGATACGCCAACGGTAAAGAAGAAGGCTAATAACTAGAAAGGTCACCTCATTATCAAACATCACAGTCTGCAGAGCTAATTACGAGTATTACGTCAGGTCGGCTCGCTATCTACGATTGAGGGCAAATTATTAATCAAATATTATTAATCAAATTGTGGCGTGTTGAGAACTCACAATTAGACAATCATTTGTGGTAGGGCTAACATAGTTGCAGCATGTTGGCTAGGGGCGTGATCTGAGGGGGGTCTTAACTTACTAACCCACATAATGTGACCGGCGTAGTATTTTTGGACAACCTTATTCTGAACACGTGACAACCACATGCTTGGAGCTTTTACTTTTTTTTAACATCACTTTGGATCTACAGGTGAAAGCAGGTCTGTTATAAGGAATTGCTGAATCTATGGCAGCAAACATCATTTCGTCATACCTCATTATCACTTAAACACCATCTGCCGAACTGTAAGTCTTTTCCAAATTCACGAAGCGATCAAGAGCATGGACTATTGGCAAAGATCTTGAGAAGAAAATCAGAGTCTCTGAAAAACTGTGCTATAGAAGAACGGACAAGATCAGATGAATAGATGAGAAGCCAATGAAGAAGTCTGCCAGATACTATGAACATCACCGGGGCTTCTTAACGATATCAAAGCTAGAAAACTGCGATATTTTTACCACATAAAGAAACACAACACACTTAAAAAAAGAAATACAAGAAGGCGACAAAGAAAGGAAGATAACAGTTGGAAGCCAGAGACTTCTATGGACTGACAATTGACAGCATACGACAGCACGATCGTTGTGACAGTATACTAGAGCATCTGAGAGTCGAAGAGAATGACAGATGATTGCACATCAACCTCAGTGGGCGCCCGAGGCAGAGATGGCACTTCCAGTACCAGTAGACAATAAACAAATTAATAGGAGGTTTCATGGTGAAATCAGGCGCTCGTCAAAATAATGAAATCGAAGATACTGTCATTTTCGTGCCAGTTTGGCATTTACTTTTATAGAATTTTTGTTTTCTGGCTCTACACCTTTTTTAATCATCCATTTTATAACATATTTCTGCGTGGATGTTTACTGAAATTTAATAGTTGATTAGAGGCACAAAAATGCATTTTCAGTTTCCCGAGACTCTCAAGCTATGGAATTCCCAAAACTTTGGGGACCATTTTTCTCACCAACTTTGCCTCTGAAACCAGGCGACATCAACCTCCTTCAATCACAAATATCTCGACTTCTATTTAACATACTTGGCGTGTAGTGTTTTTTTTTTCTCCTGAGAAAGATAGACAAACGAACAGGCTTTAAGAAGCTACTGATAACTCCACATGCCCAAAGACTGACGAGCACCTGACTCTACCGCGTCGTGACACAAGTACGTCCTAAGGCGACACACAGACCGATTAACTCCTCCGTTACTGAAATGTTTGAATTAATTACGTCTGTAGGCTACAGACACTTGGAAAATGTAATTTCAAGAGATATTATCATTTTAACAAAAAGTCACATCCTTTCCCTTTGTTTAAGTTTTCGTAAGAGTTTTAATGCACTTCTTGCACAACCAGGTCAAAATAAGTGTCGAAATTAGAGGTGTTACAAGGGAGTAACAACTGGAAGGGAACCAGTTTTGGAGAGGAATGCAAGTGAGTACATACGTCAACTAAGCACTGAATGGGGTTAACTCTTCAAGAGGTTGTCGATAACAACTGTAGAGATCTTGAGACATCTTCGTTTGTTTGTTTGTTTAGTATAGGGTTTTATGGCGCTCGCAACTGCATAAGGTCATATGAGCGCGCGGGACACACCTAATACTTTTTCGTTGGTAGGAAATTTTGAATTTTGCCCGGGTG
>NW_004798733.1:86821-88120 GCF_000002075.1 Aplysia californica | reverse complement strand
TGCACCTGATTTCCCCCACGATGTCACACAAAAGGTTATCTTTTACCCTGCAGACTAATTATCTTCGTGAATTTTAAAAAACCGTTTCTCGATAAAGTCACTAGTAGCCACCGGTTCAGTCAGGTTTGCCAATAAGATCTTCAGAGTTGAAAGAGGCTTCTAAAAATTAACCCAAATAATAACAAAACAGTTGGGACAGAAAGAAAAACCTTTGTGATAACGGCCATCTACGTCACATGGAAAAATCCCTCCCTGGCACAATGATGTGACCGGGTCAGACAACTTTAATTTTAGAAAGAAGGATGCCATTTAAGAGGGATCTCATTTAAGAGGGATCTCATTTAAGAGGGTGGTCATTTAAGACGAGCAGTGGCATTTAATTAAGAGTATGGGAGACGTTATTTAAGAAGAGGTATATCATTTAAGACGAAGGACGTCATTTAAGAGGGATCTCATTTAAGAGAGCGGTCATGTAAGAGTAGAGGTGGCATATGATATTATTTAAGAGGGGGTGTGTATATCATTTAAGAGGGTAGTCAAGTAAGAGTAGGGGCGGCATATGACATTATTTAAGAGGAGGTCTGTATATATAAGATCAGATCAGATAAGATAGGATAAGATACATCTTTATTGTCCAGATCCTGGCACATTGGTTTGTTGTTTCACCTCGTGTATACAGACAGACAGACAGACACACACACACACACACACACACACACACACATGTACACCCGTGCACACACATGCAAACACAAGTAGGCTTACAATCACATGCATAATATAAATGAGCAGCAATATAAACATTAATAATCATAAGCTAGATACACATTCAATGTTTATCTAGCTTATGATTCGGTTTCCTACTGGCTCTCAAGCATTGGAAATAACAAAACAATGGCAGCTATTTGCTTACCTTTTAAGTTGCCAATATCTCGACGTGTATCCAAGATAAATGGATATTTTTGATTGACAGCAAGACAAATGAACAAGCTTTAAGATGATACCAATAACTCCATTTACAAAAAAAATTAACGAGTGTCTGATTCCACCGCATCATGACACATATTAGGGCGACCAATGGGTCAATGATGATCAAGACATTTGGAATGTGCGTGACAAACGGCGGAATAAATAGAACATTGTGAAGAATCATTACGTCCTGTAGAAGTTCTTGTGTGTTGAACACTCGAAAGAAAATGGAAAGACTTTGTGGGCCCCGCGACAGGAAAGTGTGTGTGTGTGCGGGTGTGTGTGTGTGTGTGTGTGTGTGTGCGGGTGTGTGTGTGTGTGTGTGTGTGC
>NW_004798733.1:79447-80625 GCF_000002075.1 Aplysia californica | reverse complement strand
ACTTACCTGACCGAATAAACGCATATTAGATCTATCATAATCAGCTAGACTAAGTAGTTTTGTGGGTGTTTCGTAGTTGTCTGTAAATATACCACGTCAAATGTTTTTAAGTTTCCGAACCTCAAACTCCATACCAAAAGGAATCAAAGGTTATTTCTTTTTCTTCTTTTTTAAATAAAAATAAAAACAGCAAACAAACAAAGAAGGTTATTTCTTTTTTCTTTTTTTTATTAAAACATCAAACAAACAAAGAAGGTTATTTCTAAAAACAAAAAACCAAAGTAAAAACAACAAACAAAGAAGGTTATTTCTTTTTTTTTACCCAAAAATCAAACAATCAGAAGGTTATTTCTAAAATAAAAACCAAAAAAAAACCCAAAGTAACAAAACCTGTAAACGTGTTGTGTGCTCACTGAGACGGCTGGTATCTAAGCATTTACATAAATGTGAGGCGTGCTGACAAAATGAGTTACTGCTCACATTTAGAGCCTCATGGAAATTAATACATCAACTTTATAGGTGGAGTTTGTACAATTGTAAGTATGGAATAATAAAAGACACGGTAGACTCGAACAAAATGGCGTCAATTGAAAATCTATTAATTTGACTCAAGTGTCGATTTTTGGCTAATATCTTCATTATTGGATTGCAAGAAGTAACTCATTTTGTCAGCACGCTTCACAAATGACTGCGTGGGCTACATGCCAGGTGCGCGCGCATACAATATTATAATACATGTATTATAATAAATGTGATAGCTTGCCCCGAGCAATGATGAGCCATAATTAAGTTTCGAGAACTCACGAGTTAATATTGTTTCCGTTCCCGTGGTTTTATGGCACCCCGCATAATTTAGCAACATTTTTGCATAATTTCTGATTATTTTCCTTTATCATTCTTTTTAAAAAATTAACAGAATTGCATAATAATTTCACATTTTTGGGCTCAGTTTGCATAATTTCAGAATTGTTCTTCCATAAAACGACGGGGACAGATATTAATTTGTCTGCTCATCATCGACCTTTATAGAGAGGTTCACGTGCTTGTCTGACGAAAGTCGGCGCCGTTATAGAAAAGCTAATAGACGGGTGGATGGCGGGTGCTCTGGTGTGGTTTGCTCCTTCTTTCCTATCAAACATCTATCGTCCTTTTATCTCCCCTCCTTCTTTTTTATGTTT
>NW_004798733.1:77686-78739 GCF_000002075.1 Aplysia californica | reverse complement strand
GTCGTTTGTACAGGTGATTGTCTTGGACAACAGGTGGTCGTTAGAACAGGTTGACCTGCAGTTTAAAACTGATCCTTCATTTGAAGAAACGACATCACAGCCATAAGCAAACCCCGTCCCGTGCCGTGGGCCATGTACGGCCCGTGAGCAGTTCCAATCTAGCCAGCGAGTCCACCGAACCAGTAATCAATCATGAATGCAGCCCTCGGTGATGAGTGACTTGATGATTAATAAGAAAACCCCCCCCACAAATTTGTCCGTCCGTCTTGGAAACTAAAATCAATATCATCTGGCCCACAATTGCATAATTTGAATAGTTAGCGCACATATAACATCTCCGCTTAAATGCAAGCTTCGTGTAGTTTGCAGTCTATATGCCCTATTACTATTATTTCACCAGCAGACTCATGTCACTCAAGAATACTATTTAAAAAACCCATTCTGTGCGTCCCCGGAAGCATAAAGTGCGAGCAGCCGATTAACAGCAAGCTCTGTGTATTTTACAACATAATATTACAATTACAATATTACCCCAGCAGACCTTTGACAGCTCAGAAGCTCCTGTACGACACTGTATCAAATGACTGTATGTTACTGCGTACTTCGTACTAGTGCTGGGCACTGAGTCGCTTTAGCAAAATCCGGATAATATATTAGTGCGCCTCTTCGGTGAACAATATGTTATAAACAATAAACCGCTTTGGCAAATAGGTTGGAACCACTTTGACAAACGGGTTTGCATCACTTCAATAAATGGGTGCACCTACAACGGCATACGGGTCAGGAAAGAGAGTTAAGAGTCTGAATTCGGATAATGTTTTATAGAGGATTATCCGATTATCCGGATATTTATCCGGATTTTGCCCACCTCTACTTACGTACTACGTACTACGTACCCACCATCCTATGACCTAGACCTTGGTCCGCGATCTAGATCCCCCTATAAAAAGGTTAATGTATTCTGTTGACAGATTGTCCGAATTGAGGGCGAAACGAATCGTGATTACATCAGTGGTAGCAAGTAGCAGGATAAATGGTTTGGCGGGTTGGGTG
>NW_004798733.1:74066-75400 GCF_000002075.1 Aplysia californica | reverse complement strand
TCTGCTCCCAGCTGAGGGTTGCAAGTGCCGTAAAACTCTTACTAAAACTATAACAAAATATAAATAAATACATGTACTGATAATATAATGACGTTGGTGTGATCTTTTCTGTTCCCAGCTGAGGGTTGCAAGTGCGGCGTGGGCTGCCAAGGCCCGGCTTCCTGCAAGTGTGGCTCCTCCTGTGGCTGCAAATGAATAGAAGGGACAGAACTTGGGGCAAGGGGGACAACTTTCTCATTACGGAAAAGAGACAGATTCCAAATCAATTCTATTCTGCCGTTCGACAAAAAGCTGAACATTTCTTAACACGAGGCATAGCGTGCGGGGAGCATTTTACAAAGATATTTTGACTCACGTACAAAATTCCTCGTTGTGCCCGTCTGTTCAGTCTCGAGTTATCATCTAACGAATTTTGGAAGTTGATGAAATTTTAGCATGAGTATAACGTTTTATAGATCTATTGAAAGTTGATGAAATTCTAACATAACTGCAAAATCCTCTTATTTTGAAAGTGGAAAAAAAAGCTGGCTCTTGTCCTTTTTTTTCAGCACCATCCTGTAGTTAAATTTGGATTGAGTGTAAGTGTAAACTTAAATTATAATCATAAGCCCAAATTGACATCACTGGAGAAAGTTTTCGGTTGATTCTGCATGTATTTTTGTCCTTCTTGAAGCTAGATATATAAGGAAATCGGGCATTTCTCTCAAATAATTTTTCGGCTAATTTAACGCTCACCCCAAGTTCTTGTAACTGTTTACCACGTCACCTTCTTCATCATGACTCTGTGATCATCGTTTTTCAATGTGATCATTGTTTTAACGAAGTCACCATCGTTGTGATCATCATCTTCACATAAATTACATTATTATTTTGTTTTACAGCTGTTCAAATGTGTTTCTGTGCTACATTTATAACCACACTAACCAAGTAGCTTTTTGGACTGCCTTTGTTTTAGGAGAACACAGAATCAGCTGTAATGAAAATTAATATTTTTTAAAATATTTTTGAGTTGTTCATTAACTGCTCTGAATTTCATTAAGGTTCCCGTTAATTAATTTTATGACAAAAAAAGGAAACTTGAAATTTCTTTTGGGTTTTTTTCTGAAATTTTAGAATTTCAATTCTGAGCACATACCTACCATACTTGTTTGGGGCAGTAGTCTACTGTGTACAATAGTATAGAGCTACAGTCTCTATGGAAAACTGAAGTGTTGCCTATTCCTACGCTGGGATGCGACATTCTTTCAGTTTTCTGACTGTTGACTTTCTTCAAAGATTTTTGCATTACTGTTTGATTAAAAGTGGAAATCTTCCATAAAATGAAAAATGAGTGG
>NW_004798733.1:70272-71730 GCF_000002075.1 Aplysia californica | reverse complement strand
AAATAAAAAGATCAGTAGAATCTCGACCTTCCGAATCCATGGTTAATTCAAGAAATCTACCATATGGTGTGGCCTAAATATAAGATTAGGGAGGGGGTGGTTAGCTTATTTGGGCCATATATGGCCTAAATAAGGTAAAGGGGGGGGGGTAGCTTATTTAGGCCACAGTGGCCTAAATAAGGCAAGGGAGGGGGGTTAGCTTATTTAGCCCACATGTGGCCTAAATAAGGTCACCCTTTTAAAAATCACCCACAAGGATAATCGGACAAAATGGGCAATATCTTTACTGCTAATGGTCATATTTAGACAAATCCTATATCATTCTCTTTTCTTTTTTTCTTTACTGCTCATTGTTATTAAAGGGTAAACCAACTAGGGAGTAATTTCTTAATATTATGGGCATTCTAAAAATTTAAAAACTTGTTTTTAGCGCTTTTCTCAATGTAAAACGGATTCCATTAAAAAGACAAAAAACCAATGACCTTATATCTTTCTTTTTAAAGTATTTTGCATACATTGTGTGAAACTATATTTTATGCTTTCAAGTACACAGAAAAATCGCTTATAAAGTCAAGCAAAATGTTCTTCAGAGACATAGATCTAGTAGGAGTCCTACTGGAACATATAAACCGTGAAAAGATGACCAGAAAAAAAAAATTATCTTATTCTTATTATCTTCACTTGCGCTTGCAATTTTTTGGACAAATTATAGTTTACCTCATTATCTTTTTTAAATTTTTATTTCACACATTTTTCTTCACTATTCAGGACAACTGTATTGTTTTCAGTTATTATCAAGGAAGTGGACAGGTGGACCACGAGGTCTATCTAGCCAAAAGAATAGGGGGACCCAGGGATCTACCTAGCTAAATACTAGGTTTTAGGATGTGAACCCCGGAGTCACCGTAGTGAAATAAGTAGATCTAGGTTTAACGAAGGATTGGTGGACCCCGGGGTCAACATAGTGAAATAAGTAGATCTAGGTTTAATTAATATAAAAGGATTGGTGGACCCCGGGGTCAACGTAGTGAAATAAGTAGATCTAGGTTTAATTTGTGGACCCCTGGGTCAACGTAGTGAAAAAAGTAGATCTCTTTATAGTAGGAATGATGGACCCCGTGGTCAACGTTGTGAAATAGTAGGTTTAAGGTGGACCCCAGGGTCTACCTAGCAAAATACTAGTTAGGTTTTAGAATAGGTGGACCCCGAGGTCACCGTAGTTAAATAAATGCCCATCCCCAATATTTTCTAGGTCATCCCCACTATTTTCTAGATCTACTCTAATAATTTCCAGCTTATCCCTATTTTTTTAAATATTTGAGCTCATCACGAATATATTCTAGGTCATCTGTATTATGTTTTAGCTCTACCCTAATAATTTCCAGCTCATCCATAATATTTTTGACCTCATCCCGTTTATTTTCTAGGACATCCCCAACATTTTCTAGCTCTACCCTA
>NW_004798733.1:66894-69545 GCF_000002075.1 Aplysia californica | reverse complement strand
TTATACATCTACCCTAATAATTTCCAGCTCATCCTTAATATTTTTTAGCTCATCCAGTATATTTTTTGGGACATCCCCAACATTTTCTAGCTCTACCCTAATAATTTCCAGCTCATTCCTAATATTTTTTTGTACATTCCCACTATATTTAGGACATCCCCAACATTTTCTAGCTCTACCCTAATAATTTCCAGCTCATTCCTAATATTTTTTTGTACATTCCCAATATATTTAGGTCATCCCCACTATTTTCTAGCTCTACCCTAATAAATTCCAGCTCATTCCTAATGTTTTTGAGCTCATCCCGAATATTTTCTAGGTCATCCCAAGCATTTTTCTAGCTCTACCCTAGTAATTTCCAGCTCATCTCTAATTACTTTCGAGCTCATCCAGAATATTTTTTAGATCAACTCCTGTATTTGCCAGCTCTACCATAATAATTTCCACCTTATCATTATTATTTTTGAGCTCATTAAGAATATTTGTAGGTCATCCCCACTATTTCTTAGCTCTACCCTATTAATTTACAGCTCATTCCCAATATTTTAGAGCTCATCCCGAATATATTTTAGGTCCTTCCCAGCATTTTCTAGCTCTACCCTAATAAATTACGACTCATCCTTAATATTTCCTAGCTCATCCTAATTAGTTTCTAGGTCATCCACAGTATTTTCTACATCTACCCTAATAATTTCCAGCTCATTTCTAATATTTTTGAGCTCATCCCGAATATTTTCTAGGTCATCCCCACTATTTTCTAGCTCTACCTTAATAAATTCCAGCTCATCCCTAATATTCTTGAGCTCATCCTGAATATTTTCTAGGTCATTCCAGATATTTTCTACATCTAGCCTAAAAATTTCCAGCTCCTCCGTAATATTTTTTAGCTCATCCCAATTATTTTCTAGGTCATCCCTAGTAATTTATACATCTACCCTAATAATTTCCAGCTCATCCTTAATATTTTTTAGCTCATCCAGTATATTTTTTGGGACATCCCCAACATTTTCTAGCTCTACCCTAATAATTTCCAGCTCATTCCTAATATTTTTTTGTACATTCCCAATATATTTAGGTCATCCCCACTATTTTCTAGCTCTACCCTAATAATTTCCAGCTCATTCCTAATGTTTTTGAGCTCATCCCGAATATTTTCTAGGTCATCCCAAGCATTTTTCTAGCTATACCCTAGTAATTTCCAGCTCATCCCTAATTACTTTCGAGCTCATCCCGAATATTTTTTAGATCATCCCCTGGATTTGCTAGCTCTACCCTAATAATTTCCACCTTATCCCTATTATTTTTGAGCTCATCAAAAATATTTGTAGGTCTTCCCCACTATTTTTTAGCTCTACCCTAATAATTTAAAGCTAATTCCTAATATTTTAGAGCTCATCCCGAATATTTTTTAGGTCATTCCCAGTATTTTCTAGCCCTTCCCTAATAAATTACAACTCATCCTTAATATTTCCTAGCTCATCCCGATTATTTTCTAGGTAATCCACAGTATTTTCTACATCTATCCTAATAATTTCCAGCTCATTCCTAATATTTTTGAGCTCATCCCGAATATTTTCTAGGTCATCCCCACTATTTTCTAGCTCTACCCTAATAATTTACAGCTCATCCCTAATATTCTTGAGCTCATCCCAAATATTTTCTAGGTCATTCCAGGTATTTTTTACATCTACCCTAAAAATTTCCAGCTCATCCTTAATATTTTTTAGCTCATCCAGTATATTTTTTTGGGACATCCCCAACATTTTCTAGCTCTACCCTAATAATTTCCAGCTCATTCCTAATATTTTTTTGTACATTCCAAATATATTTAGGTCATCCCCACTATTTTCTAGCTCTACCCTAATAATTTCCAGCTCATCCTTAATATTTTTGAGCTCATCCCGAATATTTTCTAGGTCATCCCAAGCATTTTTCTAGCTCTACCCTAGTAATTTCCAGCTCATCTCTAATTACTTTCGAGCTCATCCAGAATATTTTTTAGATCAACTCCTGTATTTGCCAGCTCTACCATAATAATTTCCACCTTATCATTATTATTTTTGAGCTCATTAAGAATATTTGTAGGTCATCCCCACTATTTCTTAGCTCTACCCTATTAATTTACAGCTCATTCCCAATATTTTAGAGCTCATCCCGAATATATTTTAGGTCATTCCCAGTATTTTCTAGCTCTACCCTAATAAATTACGACTCATCCTTAATATTTCCTAGCTCATCCTAATTAGTTTCTAGGTCATCCACAGTATTTTCTACATCTACCCTAATAATTTCCAGCTCATTCCTAATATTTTTTAGCTCATCCCGAATATTTTCTAGGTCATCCCCACTATTTTCTAGCTCTACCTTAATAAATTCCAGCTCATCCCTAATATTCTTGAGCTCATCCTGAATATTTTCTAGGTCATTCCAGATATTTTCTACATCTAGCCTAAAAATTTCCAGCTCCTCCGTAATATTTTTTAGCTCATCCCAAATATTTTCTAGGTCATCCGCAGAATTTTCTAGCTCTACCCTAGTAATTTCCAGCTCATCCCTAATTACTTTCGAGCTTCTCCCAAATATTTTTTAGATCATCCCCTGGATTTGCTAGCTCTACCCTAATAATTTCCACCTTATCCCTATTATTTTTT
>NW_004798733.1:60347-66794 GCF_000002075.1 Aplysia californica | reverse complement strand
TTTCCTAGCTCATCCCGATTAATTTCTAGGTAATCCCCAGTATTTTCTACTTCTACCCTAATAATTTCCAGCTCATTCCTAATATTTTTGAGCTCATCCCAAATATTTTCTAGGTCACCCCCACTATTTTCTAGCTCTACCCTAATAATTTACAGCTCATCCCTAATATTCTTGAGCTCATCCCAAATATTTTCTAGGTCATTCCAGGTATTTTTTACATCTAGCCTAAAAAAATTTCAGCTCCTCCGAAATATTTTTTAGCTCATCCCGAATACTTTCTAGGTCACCTGCAGAATTTTCTAGCTCTACCCTAGTAATTTCCAGCTCATCCCTAATTACTTTCGAGCTTCTCCCAAATATTTTTTAGATCATCCCCTGGATTTGCTAGCTCTACCCTAATAATTTCCACCTTATCCCTATTATTTTTTAGCTCAACAAGAATATTTGTAGGTCATCCCCACTATTTTTTAGCTCTACCCTCATAATTTACAGGTTATTCCTAATATTTTAGAGCTCATTTCGAATATTTTTTAGGTCATTCTCAGTATTTTCTAGCTCTACCCTAATAAATTTCAACTCATCCTTAATATTTCCTACCTCATCCCGATTATTTTCTAGGTCATCCCCAGTATTTTCTACATCTATCCTAATAATTTCCAGCTCATCCTTAATATTTTTTAGCTCATCCCGTATATTTTCTAGGACATCCCCAACATTTTCTAGCTCTACCCTAATAATTTCCATCTCATTCCTAATATTTTTTTGCACATTCCCAATATTTTCTAGGTCATCCCGACTATTTTCTAGATCTACTCTAATAATTTCTAGCTCATCCCTAATATTTTGGAGCTGATCTCGAATATTTTTTAGATCATCACCAGTATTTTCTAGCTCCACCCTAATAAAAAAAACCCCAGCTCATCCCTAATAATTTTTAGGCTTCTAATTAATATTTTTAGGTCATCCTCAGTATTTTCTAGCTCTACCCTAATAATTTCCAGCTCATTCCTAATGTTTTTGAGCTCATCCCAAATATTTTCAAGGTCACCCCAAGCATTTTTATAGCTCTACCCTAATAATTTCCAGCTCATTCCTAATATTTTTGAGCTAATCCCGAATATTTTTTAGGTCATCCCCACTATTTTCTAGCTCTACCCTAATAATTTCCAGCTCATCCCTAATATTTTTTAGCTCATCCCGAATATTTTCTAGGTCATTCCAGATATTTTTTACATCTAGCCTAAATTTCCAGCTCCTCCGTAATATTTTTTAGCTCATCTCAAATATTTTCTAGGTCATCCACAGAATTTTCTAGCTCTACCCTAGTAATTTCGAGCTCATCCCTAATTACTTTCGAGCTCATCCCGAATATTTTTTAGATCATCCCCTGGATTTGCTAGCTCTACCCTAATAATTTCCACCTTATCCCTATTATTTTTTAGCTCATCAAGAATATTTGTAGGTCATCCCCACTGTTTTTTAGCTCAACCCTAATAATTTACAGCTCATTCCTAATATTTTAGAGCTCATCCCGAATATTTTTTAGGTCATTCCCAGTATTTTCTAGCTCTACCCTAATAAATTTCAACTCATTTTTAATATTTCCTAGCTCATCCCGATTATTTTCTAGGTCATCCACAGTATTTTCTATATCTACCCTAATAATTTCCAGATCATCCTTAATATTTTTGAGCTCATCCCGTAAATTTTCTAGGACCTCCCCAACATTTTCTAGCTCTACCCTATTAATTTCCATCTCATTCCTAATATTTTTTTGCACATTCCCAATATTTTCTAGGTCATCCCCACTTTTTTCTAGATCTACTCTAATAATTTCCAGCTCATCCCTAATATTTTCGAGCTCATCTCGAATATTTTTTAGATCATCACCAGTATTTTCTAGCTCTACCCTAATAATTTCCAGCTCATCCCTAATATTTTTGAACCCATCCAAAATATTTTTTAGGTCATTCCCATTCCCAGTACATGTATTTTCTAGCTCTACCTTAATAAAAAACCAGCTGATCCCTAATATTTTTTAGGCTCCTAAATAATATTTTTAGGTCATCCCCAGTATTTTCTAGCTCGACACTAATAATTTCCAGCTCATTCCTAATATTTTTGAGCTCATCCCGTATATTTTCTAGGACATCCCCAACATTTTCTAGCTCTACCCTAATAATTTCCATCTCATTCTTAATATTTTTTTGCACATTCTAAATATTTTCTAGGTCATCCCCACTATTTTCTAGATCTACTCTAATAATTTCCAGCTCATCCCTAATATTTTCGAGCTCATCTCGAATATTTTTTAGATCATCACCAGTATTTTCTAGCTCTACCCTAATAATTTCCAGCTCATCCCTAATATTTTTGAACCCATCCAAAATATTTTTTAGGTCATTCCCATTCCCAGTACATGTATTTTCTAGCTCTACCTTAATAAAAAACCAGCTGATCCCTAATATTTTTTAGGCTCCTAAATAATATTTTTAGGTCATCCCCAGTATTTTCTAGCTCTACCCTAATAATTTCCAGCTCATTCCAAATGTTTTTGAGCTCATCCCGAATATTTTCTAGGTCATCCCAAGCATTTTTTATAGCTCTACCCTAATAATTTCCAGCTCATTCCTAATATTTTTGAGCTCATCCCGAATATTTTCTAGGTCATCCCCACTATTTTATAGCTCTACCCTAATAATTTCAGGCTCATCCCTTATATTCTTGAGCTCATCCTGAATATTTTCTAGGTCATTCCAGGTATTTTTTACATCTAGCCTAAAAATTTCCAGCTCCTCCGTAATATTTTTTAGCTCATCTCAAATATTTTCTAGGTCATCCATCCGCAGAATTTTCTAGCTCTACCCTAGTAATTTCCAGCTCATCCCTAATATTTTCTAGCTCATCCCGATTATTTTCTAGGTCATCCCCAGTATTTTCTACATCTACCCTAATAATTTCCAGCTCATTCCTAATATTTTTGAGCTCATCCCGAATATTTTCTAGGTCATCCCCAACATTTTCTAGCTCTACCCTAATAATTTCCAGCTCATTCCTAATTTTTTTTGTACATTCCCAATATTTTTAGGTCATCCCCACTATTTTCTAGCTCTACCCTAATAATTTCCAGCTCATCCCTAATATTTTCGAGCTCATCCCGAATATTTTCTAGATCATCACCAGTATTTTCTAGCTCTACCCTTATAATTTCCTGCTCATCCCTAATATTTTTGAGCTCATCCCAAATATTTTTTAGGTCATTTACATTCCCACTATTTCCTAGCTCTACCCTAATAAAAAAAACCCAGCTCATCCCTAATATTTTTTAGGCTCCTAAAGAATATTTCACTACGGGGTCCACCTTAAACCTACTTATTTCACTGCGTTGACCCCGGGGTCAACCAATCCTTACCTAAACTAAACCTACTTATTTAACTCTATGGTGACTCCGGGGTTCACGTTCTAAAACCTAGTATTTCGCTATGCAGTCCACTGCTAATGCTATTCTTATTATCAACGAAAATGGAATAATTTGATGATTAAAGAGTTTTTATAATATCCAGAAAATAACATAAAATAATTGTATCATTTATTTTATACTGAAAGACGTGGTATAAAATCGATAAGAGTAGGCTTCGGCCGCCTCCTGGGCAAAATTCAAAATTTCCTACCAATCTAAAAGTATTTGGTGTGTCCCGCGCGCTCATACTCATATGACCTTATGCAGTTGCGAGCGCCGTAAAACACTCTACTATAAAAAATAAAACTAAAACAGAGAGTGTTGAATAACCTTCGACATTGGTTCAATTTTTTTGGTCTTAGTCTGTCGTTGTCCAAGGGACATTATCCAGGCAATTCCTACTGTCCTTGATGTTGTCACTCTTACTTATTGCCCTTTGGATAGATCCACCGTACGATTCCTATTCACAGTACAGCCTCGCTCCATTTGACTGTCCCCGTCGTTTTATGCAAGAAAAATTCTGAAATTATGCAAAATGAGCACAAAAAAGTGAAATTATGCGATTCTGTTAATTTTAACAAAGAATGATAAAGGAAAATAATCTGAAATTATGCCCAAAAAATGATCAAATTTCGCTAAATTATGTAGGGTGCATAAAACCACGGGGACAGATTTGAACTTAGGCCTACTCTGTCCTTGACATTTCCCACTCATAATGTAATACAATTACTATCTTATATTTCTTGTATTGAGACTTTCAAAGGTGATTTATCTGAATAAATGTTTTCTTTTTCATCCTGATCTTTTTTTATAGTAGAAGGTTTTACGGTGCTCGCAACTGCATAAGGTCATATGACAGCCAAGGGGTGGGTGTCAACAGAGAAGTCTTTACAGGGAATCAGACTTACTCTGCTCACCTCTCTAGTTTCAACAGCACAAGGTCTGCTTCAACTATCAAGGCAACCCGGAAATAGCAGGTCACAAGAGAGTGACAAACATACAAAAGAAGCAGAGGAAAAGATCAGGCACAGTTGTGAGCGTGACATGAGTCAGCCCATTTACAATTCTACTGTGCTTGAACGAGAAATGTCCCCCCTTTGGGAATGGCCTAAAGACACTTCAGTCAGTGGCACTGCCCCGAGGCGGTACCCTGATCTCTGGATATCCCAAGGTCATCAACAGCTACACACCATTCCTCGAGTTCGGTTTATTATTTTCAGCAAAACCGTTTTTTTAAAAAAAGCAACAACAACAACAACAACAAAAAGCACCAAGACAAACAAGGATGAGATAAAAGTATTTTTTATTTCAATCATAGTTAATTCAGGCTTTTCTCCATTGTATTTCACGGTTTTTAAAATGTGTTATTTTGATCTATGGATAGCTTCAACTATGTACAAAGCAGGGACAGGGGGGGGGGGGGGGGGAGAACGGGACAACTACACAAAAATCTTCCTCCACTCCCCAAAATGACAAGCTTTGGTAGGAACGATAGATTAGTGGGTGGCGCTCATCCTCCAACAAGGGGGGTGTGTCATTATGTTACCTACTACAAAAACTAAATATCGACAGATAAGTCTTAGCCAAATTATCAATTAAATTGTATTATATTGAATGTTCAAAGTCAAAATGGTACAATAATAGTCCACATAAAACACCCACCCATAAAGGGGTATGTCATTATGTTACCTACAAAAACTAAATATGTGATGCAGCTTGATGGAATCAGGCACTCGTCAATTTTTGGGCATGTGGAGTTCTTGGTCTCATCTTAAAGCCTGTTCATTTGTCTATCTTTCGGTGAAAAAGTTCCTATGTATCTTTAATAGAAGTCAAAATATTTGTAATTGAAGTAGGTAGGGTAACCTGATTTCAGAGGAAAAATAAGGGAGAAAATGACGGCCAAAGCTTGGTATCTTTCAATGCGTGAGAGTCCTTTTGTACCTTTAATCAACGTTTTTCGGGATAATCCACACAGAAATGTATTTTTAAATTGACATAAAAACTGCTGCGCTTAAAACCAAAAATTTGATAAAAATTGCCAAACGGGCCGAAAAACGCCAATTTCTTTTTTTTTTCTTTGATTTCATTATTTTGACGAGCGCCTGATTCCACCACGCTGCCTCACAAATATTGACAGGAAAGTCTTAGCCAAATTTTCTCTAACCGATATAAGAATCATGTTCAAAAATCAAACCAGTACGGTAGTGTAGTAATGTTCATAGAAAACAGAAAATAAGTATAACATGCAGCATGCAGAATAATACTAATGGTGAACAGAGAGATGAACTTATGTTTCCAGTTAAGAGTTTTACAGCACTTGCAACAAAAATAGGTCATAATATGATAAATGTCGGAGGTTAAAAGAGTTACAAGAGAGTAACATGCATATAAAAGACTGCCCCCGTAGTTTTATGCACCCCGCATAATTTGACAAAATTTGATGACTTTTTGCATAATTTCTGATTATTTTCGTTTATCAATCTTTGTTAAAAATTAACAGAATTGCACAATTTCTCATTTTTGGGCTCAGTTTGCATAATTTCAGAATTTTTCTTGCACGAAACGACGGGGACAGAAAAGAAGAGAAGTAGGATAGATATGTTTGATAGAGGAGAGAAATAGCAAACCAAACCTCAGCAAACAACCAAAGTGGATCATTTTCAGAATGAGAGTACGGTACAACGGTATAGTTTTCAGTTGACAAAAAAAAAAAAAAAATCGCGCACACCGAAGCAAGAACGATCATTTGGTGCTTGGAAATAGCAAAACAAAACAAACAGAAACAATGCAGGGTAAAGAAAGAAGTAGGACCGACCTACTTGTTTGAGGCATCCGCCAGAATTACAGTATAATGGAAGGAGTAATACGAATCATGGATCACAACGCTTGCGTGAAATATAGTTTTAAAACAAATTTCCTTAGTTATAATTGTTCAAATATATTTTTAAAAACATTACAGTCTGACAAGGATGAGGGGGAGGGGG
>NW_004798733.1:54160-60216 GCF_000002075.1 Aplysia californica | reverse complement strand
CCTGGAAAAAACTTTTCAAAATAAGGAAAAGTCAGAGATATCTCACTTTTACATAAAATAGAAAAGTTTTTCTTTTTTAAACTCTTTTTTTATTTATGTCCTCGCCCCCTCCTTCCTGCCCTTCAGCTCAAACAGAGCAGAGCAGACCTGTCCAGTGTTGGCAACTCATGGACATGGGACACCCCAAAGCAAACTCAAAGTGTGCCAGAGACAAAGGCAAGCTGAGCAAAATGTCCCATCTGGTCTCCGAGGAGACACATGACACTCCCTCACGCGCAGAACACAACACAACTGATGAAATAGGCTATATATATATATATATCAATCATCGGTCAACCGTTCAGCTGTACTAAGCCCAAAATTTGTAGAAATTTTTTTTTATTTCAGTGTCTTAATCTGCGCTAGCCGTTCAATGTGCTCCAGAAATATTTTGTTGAAAATTCAAATTTCAAAATGTTGAGAAAAGGTCAGGAAAAAAACAACAACACAATAAAGATCTAGAGTACAGTTGTTTAAAAAAATGAAAGGTTTTTTAAAAAATTTATTTCTCTTTCTCTCCTGACAATTTACCTTCTTCTAGGTCTTGGTACATTTGAACAGTTTTCCAACGACATCTGTACGTATTATATTACATGTATTTCCTTACACCATATGGCGTGTGACATTACAAGAAGCATCGCCAGAGAAATAAATGTCAGTTCCCACACCGACAAATGATCTTTGTAAAAACGAGTTTGGTGATGAAAATTTTAGTGCTTTGTCTTAGTCTATGATGGCCGGGCGATTTTTTCTAGGGGTAAGACAAACAACGTAACTTTAACTCTGAGCCAGCTATGAGATACCTAGAAGTAGGGGGGCGGGGGCGGGGGGGAGAAATGGCAAAATGAAGGGCTGTCACAAAATGAGTTATCAGCAATATTTGAACTTTCACATACAGTAAAAAGATCATTAAAAAGAACCCCCCCCCCAAAAAAAAAAAAATTTTTTTTTTTAAATTTCCAACTTTCCCCCCATCTTTCGACATACGAGTCCCATGATTTATCACACAACCAATGTATTGAAGGTACAAAACAGAAAAAAACCAAAAAAAACCTCTTCACATGCATGGTACAGGGGGGCTGGAATCGACAAAAGAAGTGTAACAGATCCATGTAACGGCGTAGTAAAGATGTTTCATTAAAACACACAAGTCATTACAACACTCGTGTAATAATCATAATAATAAAGTGTTCATTAATCAACTGTCCGATGCTGCATGTTATTTCAAAAAGGCATTCATTCATTAAATCAAACACGGACGCATGGAACAAATATATATATATATATATATATATATACACACAAATATCCTTGCTCCTCCCCAGCTGGATGGGCAGAATGTTTGCCGCACTTGTTTATTTTTCTCAATCAACAGGTTTATAAAAATTGTATGACATTAACATAATGCTGTACAAGTACAAGAGATAGAGGAAGGTATAGGAAAAAATATTTATAATCATTAAAAAAAACATGACATGGGCTTTTTTTAAAACTCATTTTTTTTCTCTTTGGTTCATTGAGCTGTGGACAGGCAGTCAGGTACGGTCTACGGAACCCCACCAGAGTCTATCAGTCTATCACCACTGTGTGTGTGTGGTACTGTTCTGACGGTCAACTGTTCAGAATAAGTGCACACTGTTTACCTATTCCATTCAACATTTCAGAAAAAGTTCACACAATTTACCTTCTATCCCATTCAACATTTCACAATAAATTCACACTATTTACCTATCCCATTCCACATTTTAGAATAAATTCACAATTCTCACCTGCCTTCAGTCATAATTTCCGAATAACTCACTGGAACAAAAAATTTCCAGACTGCACAGTTCTGTGTTTTCCCTTGACCAGACACAGTGAAGGTTGATGATTTCACAGGTAACTGACAACAATGAAGACAGCTGGACACCCCCCCCCCCCCCCCCCCCCCACACACACACACACATACATACACACACATGTACAAACACACTCTCAATTTAACCCTTTCCTGTTCCACAAGGTAAAAAAGTAAAAGCAGCAACTCTAATGTTCAACAAAACCCAAAGGTGACCACGAGTGCCGGGTTTTTTTTTCTTACAAGATTTCCTCAATTGTCAGCTTGGCTATGACAAAACAATAAATCCACTGACATTAAGCACTAAGCGGCATCCTCATTTTCATTTCTTAAGAGGAAAGTGTTTTGTTTGTTGTTGTTTTTTTCAAAGAAGGTTTTTCTTTATACCCCCCATCGAGAGGTCAGAATTTACTTTCACTTCTTCTAAGCGCAAAATCGGGGAATGCAACTCGGTTGTTCAGTGCACAGGAAGATGAAATAGTGGGCGGCCATTGTTGGCGACGAATGTGAACAGGAAACGGTTAAGAAGACACGAACACAGAGACACAACAGTGCCGACATAACTTTCCCCATGGAGAGAAAAAGACGGTCAGAAATATAAAGGACGTCATTGCAAAAGGGCAGACACTTGACAAAGGGAATGTTTCTGTGGTACAATATAAGGCCTTCCTTAACAAGAGCAACAACCTGGGGACAAGATCCTCAGGAACATGGCCAGCTAGAGTTGAAGGGAAATGGTGTGCGGGTTTAACGCCTCTATCAACACTATCACGTTATCTAAGAAGAGGCGGGACCTCCGAGTTTAACGTCCCTCTCCGAAAAAAACAGAATGGGAATTTTGTGTAAAGTGCCTTTCCCAAGGACAGAACATCGGACTGAACAGAGGCTCGAACCCCCGTACCCACAACTTCACGATTACGAGTCCGGTAGCCTAACCACTAGGTGACCGACGTCACTAGTTATAGTTATAGTTTAAGTCAAGTTGTAAATAAAAAGAAGTACAAACAAAACTGCTCTAACCGTCACCTGTATAAGACGACCACCCGTACATCCCCACAACTTGGGAAGAAAAGGCAAAAATTCTCTCGGGCATATCTCTATATATCTGGATCTACATCTATTGGATGGAAATCATTTCATACTGGTCAAGTGTTTGTGCAGCGTAAGTAATAACTGAGGCTTCAATCACAAACAGTAGAACGGAATCATCTCTAAAGCATCATAGTCAAATTCAATCAGCATTTTATAAAAGAACAATCACGCATGCAGCCAGTACCTGGAAAATGATATGCTCGGGTTCACAACCATCGCTATATAAACCTTATAAAAGATAGCAAAAAAAGTATTAAAACTTTCCAAAACTAGAAAGCTGACAGATCGTCTGGTCAACTCAAGACCCCCAGCCTCCCACCACGGGACACACACACACGTTGTGGTCAGTCGAAGAAACTCAAAAATTGGTCAAAGTAAAGTCGTCACAAATTTGCATCGACCTTCCTGAACCAGAACAGTACAGTACAAGACCTGCTGGTGGAGCAGCCGAACACACAGGCCGCCCCACCCAACCACAACCACTCTGCTCATCTTATCATCAACAATGAACATGAAACAGGGCAGGCGTGTAAGCTCCTAAATGGAAGCGGAATGTTCCCTACACGATTTCTTAGTTTCGTTTTAGTAGAGGTTTTACGGCGCTCGCAACTGCATAAGGTCATATGAGCGCCAGAAGATTCGAGGTGTTACAAGAGAGTAACAAACATAAAAAAGAAGGAGGAGGGGAGATAAGGACGATAGATGTTTGACAGGAAAGAAGAAGAGAGCAGACGACACATAGAACCCACAAGATGTTTCTCACTGCCAGACATGAGTAGTGTAAAAAAAAAACAAAAAAAAACCTCCATTGCAAAAAGTTGCATGTTTTCATTATATATTACCAAAACTTGGGAAGAACTCTCATGTATGATATTTGTTAAACCTGAGAAAAACAAAACAATTATTTTGTGTAAACTACCGATAGACACACAACCAATATGGAAGGGCAGGTAAATGTAAATCCAAACCACCCCAGCTGGAAAGTGAGAAGAGGAATGACGTAGCTCTACCTACAACGGTACACCGCAACAAAATTCACAACGCTTGATAAACAAACATCATCAAAGTGATCAGATTTGATTAGTAGAGGCAAAGACGGACAGCCGGAACGAGAGAAAAAAAAATTGTCCAGGCGACTACTTTGAAAACTCACTGCGGAAAGCAGCACAGTTCCCAGTTCCTTGTGACCATAGGTCTACCAGACAACGCAACGCTAGCAACAAATATCAATTTTGTAGCGACCACTACCTGGAGGCTCGAGGCGCTTCACAACAAAATGAAATTTCGACACATCCATACAAAATGACAAATTTCAAAGTGGTTCTGGCGCACTTTGCAACAAAATTAATCTCACCCTGACCAAATTGTCCACTATTTGTGAGGCAGCGAGGTGGAATCAGGCTCTCGTCAAAATAATCAAAGTGAAGAAACTTGCTGTTTTCTGTTGGTTTGTGAATTTTTATCAAATTTTTGTTCTTTGACTCAACACCTTTCATGCCCATTAAAGAACTCATTTCTGTGTGGATTTTTCTGAAAAACGTCGATTAAAGGCACAAAAAATGTAAATTTTCAGTTACCACAGACTCTTAAGCTAAGGAAATAACTAATCTTTGGCGGGCATTTTCTTACTAATTTTACCTCTGAAAACAGGTGACCCCCACCTCTTTCTTTTGCAAATATCTCGACTTGTATTCAAGATAAATGGATATTTTTTTCATCCCAATAAATACAAGTGAACAAGCTTTAAGACTATACCAATAACTCTACATACCCAAAATTGATTCCATCACGCTGCCTCACATTTGTTGTTATCCCCCTTTAAAACACTTGCGTCCCCCCCCCTCCCCCCTAACATGACACCAGAAATATAATATATGAAGACGGGGTGCAATCACTCAGAAAACAAAGATGACAAAATCGCTTCCAATGGAACAGAGATGAAGTCAGGGGTAACCAAGACCAAATGACAACTTTATATATATATGTATATTTCTATATATATATGTATATATATAAATATATACAGTATCCACATAAGCATCAACGCCTGGCTTAAGCAGTCATCCCATAGCCCTTACACCTCTGGCCTGGAAAACACTTTGTAAGGAAAAGTCATAGTTCTGAGCACGACTCTCTTCACCTAATGTTTTTTTTATATTATTTTTTAAATGCACATGTTTTTACGACCCCACTGACGCAATTTAGATCATTTAGGAGGCAGGCTTCAAACACTGTCATGCCTATCAGGGCCAGCCCAGGCTGAGGAGAGGGATACACACCGTCCCGGCAGAAAAACCAGAGACACTCGATTAAAAATTTTCCCAACTTGAAAATCAAACTGAGCGCGACAAGAGCCAGACCGTCACACCAAAGACACCGCGCCAGCTCTAAACATCGAGCAACGTCTGATAACTAAATATGTGTCGCGGAAATAAATTTCTCAGCCTCCGCTGTTGTTCTCAAAATTCTGATGCTAGATCTAGTTCTTCACAAAAATAGTTCTTCACAAAAATAGTTCTACACAAAAATTAATAAAAAGCACACAATTTCAATTAGATGAACAATGTTAGCTCGCTTCAAACATGGCAATAAGGGAGATACAACAACAAAAATGTGCAGCATAATGGTTCAAGTTTGATGCTTGTATATTGGGACAACGAAAATTGATGTGAACAAACACGAGAAGAAATCAGTAGTGTCGAGGGGGGAGACGGCGCGCCGAGGAGTGGGCGACAGATGTTCGGGGGCAAATTAAATTAGAAATCAATGGAATGGACTGGGGAGGGGGTGGTAATGGTGCCTAAAAGCCCCCCCAACAACAGGTGAAGCATCATCAGGTACATAAGCAGGCTCTTGAAAAATCTGGAGAATCATCCAGTTTTCCCGCCATGTCAACAAATCCAGCATTAATGTTGCAGCAAAGCATGTTTAACTGACAGGTACAGAACATCAAAAACTATATCAGAATGTTTCACTTTCACTTTCAATTCAACGACAAACTTTTCCCCCCTTTCAAAACGGAAAAAAAAAAAGACTAAAGCGTTTTAAACATTTCACCAACAAATCGAACAAACATACCTCTCCCCCC
>NW_004798733.1:50468-52583 GCF_000002075.1 Aplysia californica | reverse complement strand
GCAAAGGGAAGAGACAGGCAGAGACAGAGGGGATAGAAAGATAGCAGAAGAGTAAGGGAAAAAGTAGAGAAAAAGGAGAGAGAGAGAGAAAGACAGAGCCAAAGGGCCGACACTAAGGAGTCCTGAGCCCACACATGCGACCACTACATGATAAGGTGAATAAAGGTCGGAGAATGAAAACAAAACCAGATGATACATGTTTTTCGGTAATTCCTCGCTCAAAGAAATACAAAGACTAGGGATAGTACAGCAAAAGCTAGGTACAGTCAGTGGTGATGATGATTATGAAGACTATAACAATGATGATGATGATGATGATGATGATGATGATGATGATGATGATGATGATGATGATGACAATGAATATGATGAAGACTTGAACAAGGATTAAGATGATGATGATACCAAAGGGCAAGAGGTTCCGCGCACACGCACACACGCACAAACACACACACAGAGTGAATATGACATAAACACACACACACACAGTGAATATGACACACACACACACACACAGAGTGACACACACACACACACACACACGCACAAACACACCAACCCTCAGAGCTACACAATGAAGCAAAAGTCAAAAGCCGTCAAGTCATCCAAGAAACAGGCGGAAATGTACGCGTGTGGTAAAGCTTCCGAGGCAGAGGAGGAAAATCCAGTTTATGTAACACCAATTTATAAATCTATAAATATATACAGCGTCAGTCGGCTCAGGACCAGGGGGAACTACTACCATGAATCAACAAGCTAGTAGGAAAGAAAAAAAAAAGGAAATTGCAAGCAAGCATAAACAGATAAGACCCCCAACCCCCCTAAAAAAAAAATTGCTGTTCCCCTCCTCTACCCCACCCCCAAAGCATTCGCATTACTCATAATAATATAAGCTAAAAAGAAAAACCAGTTGGAGTCAAAAGAAGCACACCGACACAGTAATGGGTCATCTAGTGCTGGGAACAAGCGAGAAAGATGGACAGAAACAACGGAACGGAAAGAAAAAATGAGTAGGACAGACCTACCAGTGGCATCCTCCAACCACCACCACCACCCATGCCGTGCTGAAAACCAATTCTTATAAAGTTCTAGAAAGACGTCAAAACAACCCCCAAAGTTCCCTCGCGACGAAAAAAAAAATTAATACAAGTGTTGTACTAAAAACAAACAGAAAATGTTATGGTCGACACAGAACGAACGACAATTTATAATCCTGGCAGTGACAGATGGGTATTAGCTCCCCTACCTCTGTGTGGCATCGGTCTTCCCACACCATCCACAACTCCCCCCCCCACCCCCTTTCCCCGCAGCTCCCAGTCCTAGAGGCTTGGGTCTCAACTCAGGAGGAACTTTCCGGGAGATGGCGACAGAAGACCATTTTTGTGAGACACCCATTATTATTATTATTGTAGTGTTTAACTCTGGAACGCTGAAATAAAAACCATCAACTTATCAAAGCAAGGTTATTTCATACCAATTCGAGGGTTTGGAAGTAAATTTCCAGTAAAAAAGTCACTAACCAAATATTTACAATTATGATTATGAACAGAAAGTGGTGGCACATTACAGGGAGGTGGCCGTCCCAGAAACTCTTTGCCGGTGACTGCTCCTCGACAGTTTAGCGGAGGAAATGACAGTAGTGGAAATCCGCTAAATCTGTCCCCGTGGTTATATGTGCACCCCGCATAATTTGGCAAAATTCGATCATTTTTTAACATAATTTCTGATTATCTTCCTTTAATATTCTTTGTTAAAATTAACAGAATCGCATAATTTCACATTTTTGGGCTCAGTTTGCATAATTTCAGAATTGCTCTTGCATAAAACGACAGGGACAGCTAAATGGCGGAACATTGAGACCCATGAAGAAGGGGACCCCAGCCCCTGCGCGTTGCTCAATCCCCTATGGGCCTCACTCACGTGCACCTCACTCGTCACACCACCTCATTCGACATGGATAGGTGTAGTGTTCGATGTCCAGACAAAACAGTGACTACATACGCACACACAATCACAGTGTCTGTCAGTTTGTATGTCTATGTGAGTCTGTGCATTAACGCGAACTGGGGAAAGTGTGGGTTAGCTGGGATGTTGGCAGAACAAAGATCCCCCCCC
>NW_004798733.1:41312-49041 GCF_000002075.1 Aplysia californica | reverse complement strand
GAGAGAGAGAGAGAGAGTAACTCAAAAATGTTCTTCCAGTAATACAAGATTGCAGAATACAATTCAAGTTTTTATTCTCTGTCTTTTAATCTTAAACCCTCGCCGTCTGCCTCTCTCGCCCTTTGGGAATTGTCTCATCGGAGGAAACGTTACATCAATGCAAAAAGAAAACCCAAAACTTTTTCTAACATAAAAACTTTTCTAACGCAACTGAACAATGTGGTCGTCGTCTGTGGACCGTCATTCCCTCGGACGGGTCACAACATGACATCATACACGTCACTGCATCCTAAAAATAGTCCCGATGAAAACAAAACATTTCTCTGACAATTCCAGAAAGGGAGGATAATGCTGCTGCTGCTGCTGCTGCTGCTGCTGTTACACAACTGGTTTGATTTGTCTCTCTCATGCTGCTAGTGTCAACAACACGCAGTGGGCGGCTCCGCAACAACTGATGATGTCACGAAATGGGAAACTCCACAGCGAATGATGATGTCACCACGCGGGCAACTCCACGACAACTGATGATGTCACGAAATGGGGAAACTCCACAGCGATTGATGATGTCACCAAGCCGGAAACTCCACGACAACTGATGATGTCACGAAATGGGGAAACTCCACAGCGAATGATGATGTCACCACGTGGGTAACTCCACAACAACTGATGATGTCACCAAATGGGAAACTCCACAGCGAATGATGATGTCACTACAAGGGAACGATCCCCAGTTGCCAATAGTCCCACTCAAGAAGTACTTAAGTGTAGACACATCAGACAGAGTCAGTTCTTGTTAAGGTACATGCATGGATCAGAGAAAAGTGGACTGTGAGCACGGGGGATGGGGGCGGGTGGGGGGGTGTATGTGTCTGAGTACACACACACACTTGTGTGTGCGAGAGGTGGTATCTTTGTGTGTGTGTGTGTGTGTGTGTGTGTGTGTGTGTGTGTGTGTGTGTGTGTGTGTGTGTGTGTGTGTGTGTGTGTGTGTGTGTGTGAGAGAGCAAAGGCTCATGTGTGCATGTGCATGTGAGCAAAGGCCCATGTGTTTTAGTGTATGCGTGTGTCTACCTTTGCAAAAAGTGCACGTGTTTGAGTGCGTTTGAGCGTGTGTGTGTGTATGTGTGTGTGTGAGAGGGAGCTGTACTATACTTCAGGCATCTGGACATCAGAATAATCCGACATGGCGTCTCCCAGCGCCATGGGCTTGCGGCTGCGTGGACGATTGTCGTAGGTCAAGTCAGCATACATGAGACCATCCTCGTTCTTCTGGTCAAACGACTGTGGGGGGAAGAAGCAAAGCCAAATAATAAATAATAATAATAGATAGCATTTGTATAGCGCATATCCCCGCTCAACAGCAGGCTCTATGCGCTTTACACTATATTATTACCCCAGCAGACCATAGAACATTCCGAAACATTCTCAGCTTCCCGGGAAGCATACAGTGCAAGCAGCCGATTAAGCGCTCAAACACTAACAAACTGACAAGATCTTTCGTTGTCTATAGCCGGGTACCCATTCCCACCTGGGTGAAGTGAGGAAAATTCGTGTAAAGTGCCTTTCCCAAGGACACAACGTCGGGCCCCTGACGGGGATTCGAACCCACGACCTTACGGCTGCGAGTCAGAGAGCCTAACCACTAGGCCACCGACGCCACAAATACAAACATGAGTAGAAGTAAAATTTGACAAACCCGCCCCACCCCTCCTCCCCTTTTCTAAAAATAAGTTTAAAAGAGAAAAAAAAAAAAAAGCATCTTTCACTCACGACAGCACAAATGTTGACCCACACATACTGGAGGCCCCAGATGAGCGGAGTGGGTCATAAAGTTCTGGATAGAGGGCTCAAATTGACTTCTTCCACAGACCAAACTATGTATGAATCAAGGAGGAGGAGGAGGAGGAGGAGGAGGAGGAGTCATGAAAGTACACACAGTCGATCCTGTTCTAACATCCACCTGTCCAAGACAATCCCCTGTACAAGACAATCCCCTTTCCAGGACAATCCCCTGTCCAGGACAATCCCCTGTATAAGACAATCACCTGTCCAAGACAATCCCCTGTACAAGACAATCCCCTGTACAAGACAATCACCTGTCCAAGACAATCCCCTGTGCAAGACAATCACCTGTACAAGACAATCACCTGTCCAAGACAATCACCTGTCCAAGACAATCACCTGTACAAGACAATCACCTGTATAAGACAATCCCCTGTCCAGGACAATCCCCTGTCCAAAACAATCTCCTGTCCAGGACAATCCCCTGTCCAGGACAATCACCTGTCCAGGACAATCACCTCCAGGACAATCACCTGTCCAAGACAATCACCTCTCCAGGACAATCACCTCCAGGACAATCCCTGTCCAGGACAATCCCTGTCCAGGACAATCCCTGTCCAAATGACCAGTTACATTTTCATACTTTACAATAAAGACATGGTCCAAGATGTCCATCAGTCTAAGACAACCACGTTTCTCCTCTGACAAATTTCAACTGTATCATGAACTTAAATTATGGATGGAAGAAACACAGTGTGAGCAGCCAACCAAGTGCTCAAACATTTACAAACTGACAAGACCTCTCACTATCTATAGCCAGGTATCCATTCCCACCTTGGTGAAGTGAGGAAAATTTGTTTAAAGTGCCTTTCCCAAGGACACCCATTCGGGTCCCTGACAGGATCTGAAGCTACAACGTTACAGTTGAGACATTTTTTTAGTTTGGTTTTAGTAACTGTTTTACAGCACTTGCAACGCAATTAGGCCATACAATTGCTGAAGATTATAGAGATAGATAGCTACCATGAGCTGTCCCGCCAAGAACAAGTGATGATCTTATGACTAAGAACACAACAAACAAGACTGAGACAACATATGTACAGATGTTTTAAACTAGCAAAATCACCAAAATGCCAGTGTGGAGAGGCGGACCAAACTGTTGAACACATCCTTTAGCACTGCCAGACACACAGGGCCCTGAGACAGGCAATGTGGCCAACCCCACAGACACTACAAGAGAAGCTATACAGGCCGACAGATGAACTGAGCAGGACGGCCCAATTTATGACAGATACCAGACTTCAAGTGTGATGCGATCGAGAAGAAGAAGATATATTTCTTTATTAACTTTTTGTGAGACCACCTATGATGAGGTCACCAAGTCATCACAAATGATTTTTTGTTGTTATAGTAGATGGTTTCACGGCGCTCGCAACTGCATAAGGTCATATGAGCGCCAAGGGGTGGGCATCATCAGAGAAGTCTTTACAGGGAATCAGACTTACTCTGCTCACCTCTCTAGCTTCAACAGCACAAGGTCTGCTTCGACTATCAAGGCACCCCAAAATAGCAGGTCACAAGAGAGTGACAAACATACAAAAGAAGTAGAGGAAAATGACAATAGTAAGGATCAGGAAAGAAAAAGCAGCAGTTCCCTGTTGTACATCAGGCACAGTTACGAGCGTGACATGATGAATCAGCCCATTTACAATTCTACTGTGCTTGAACGAGAAATGTCCCCCCCCCCTTTGGGAATGGCCTAAAGACACTACAGTCAGTGGCACTGCCCCGGAGGGCCATCATATATGATTTAATCGGGTAAACTACTCACGTTGTTGAGACTCGGGTTGTTAAACTTCTTCTCGTCGGCCACCAGGTCAGGCTGGGGGTTCTGAAAGCTCAGGTTGGGCCTGTTGCTGGAAAGGAGGGGGAAATACCAAGACAGGTTTACTTTTTGTCAGAGTTTTGCGTTCTGTTTTGATTGGTAAGAGTTTTGCGGCACTTGCAACACAATAAGGTCGTATGAGTGCCGAAGACTAGAAGTGTTACAAGAGAGTAACAAACACATAAAAGAAGTTAGTTTTCGAAAGAGTTTTAGTTTAGTTTTAGTAGAGGTTTTACGGCGCTCGCAACTACATAAGGTCATATGAGCGAGCGCCAGAAGATTAGAAGTGTTACAAGAGATTAACAAACATAAAAAAGAAGAAGGGGAGAAAAGGACAATAGATGTTTCACAGGAAAGAAGAAGCAAAACACCCCAGAGCACCCGTCAACCACCCACTCACTGAGTCCGTTGAACACAGCAACACGCCACATAATTCCACTACACATCTATTACAACCTGCCACGGACAACAAAAAAGTCATAAGCGAGTCGCAAAACACAGGAACACAATACTACAAGCAACAAAAACTAAACTAGACTACAGTAAACATTTTATGGCCCCATCAGCCCGATTTAGACCCAACTATCAGGCAAGCTGCTTCAGCCATGCCAGTACAGCGAATTAGCAACAATAAAAACAATAATAACAACAGCAGCAGCAGCAACAAGAACGCATTATCATAACATACAGCGAATTAGCAACAACAATAATAGAAACAATAAAAACAACAACAACAACAGCAGCAGCAACAAGAACGCATTATCATAACATACAGCGAATTAGCAACAACAATAATAGAAACAATAAAAACAACAACAACAACAGCAGCAGCAACAACACACAATCATAACGTACACGGCATTAACAACGGCAACAACAGCAACAACATCAACCTGTTTGTTTTTGTTTTAGTAGAGAGTTTTACGGTACTCGCAACTGCATAACGTTATATGAGCGCCAAGGGGTGGATGTCAACAGAAGTCCAAACGAGGAATCAGGCTTACTCTGCTCACCTCTCTAGCCTCAACAGCACAAAGTCTGCTTCGACTATCAAGGCACCCCGAAAATAGCACAGCAGTTCACAAGAGAGTGACAAACATACAAAAGCAGAAGAGAAAAAAATGACAACAGTAAGGATGAGGGAAAAAAAGCCAGCAGTTCCCCCTATGTTGTTCCAGCACAGTATGAGCATGACATTGATAAATCAACCCATTTACAATTCTACTGAGCATAAGAACATGGTTAATATCCCCACTTTGGAAATGGCCTAAAGACACTTCAGTCAGTAGCACTGCCCTAGGGGGCGGAGGACATCAACATCAACAACAACAACAATGCACGCTAACAAAGTACAGAGAATTAGTAACAACATAATCAACATCAACATTAACATCAACAACAACATCAACAACAACATCAACAACAACAATGCACACTAACAAAGAACAGAGAATTAGTAACAACATTATCAACATCAACATCAACATCAACAACAACAATGCACACTAACAAAGAACAGAGAATTAGTAACAACATTATCAACATCAACATCAACATTATCAACATCAACAACAACAATGCACACTAACAAAGAACAGAGAATTAGTAACAACATTATCAACATCAACATTAACATCAACAACAACAACAACAAGAACATCAACAACAACAACGCACACTAACAAAGTACAGAGAATTAGTAACAACATTATCAACATCAACATTAACATCAACAACAACAACAACATCAACAACAACAACGCACACTAACAAAGAAAAGAGAATTAGTAACAACATTAACATCAACAACAACAATGCACACTAACAAAGAACAGAGAATTAGTAACAACATTAACATCAACATTAACATCAACAACAACAATGCACACTAACAAAGAACAGAGAATTAATAACAACATTATCAACATCAACATCAACATCAACATCAACTACAACAACAACAATGCACACTAACAAAGCACAGTGAATTAGTAACAACATTAACATCAACATCAACAACCGCAACAACAACAACAACAACCACAACAACAACAACAACAACAACAACAACAACCACAACAACAACAACAACACCAACAGCTGCAGCCACAAACCAATGCACAGACATAAAGTACAACAAACTAGCACCAGAAATAACACACTTACTTGTACGGTTTCTCCGATGGCTCTGAAACAAATAAACCGTAAGGGGGGGGGGGAGAAAATTTGTCATAAAACATTACACGCATGCACGTAGACACACACACACACACATACACACACACAAACACTCACATACACCACACGCACACACTTGAGCATCCAGGAAACAGCGCAAGAACTCACCCATCTCTATTGCAACAATGAAACAGAAGATGCAAGAACCCATTAAGTGCTCAGGAATAAGAAGTAGGACACAGAAATGTAAGGATGCGCACGCACGCACACGCACACACCATACAACCCAAAGCTGGTACAATGTACCAAAACACTAATTAACAGGCTTTAGTCTCAGTAAGAGATTTACGGCACTTGCAACACAATAGGGTCATATTATAAGTGCCAAAGATAAGAGGTGTTACAAGAAAGAAACAAATACACAAAAGGAGGAGAGATAAGGAAGATATAAGTTTTTTGTTTTTGTAGAGGTTTTACAGCGCTCGCAACTGCATAAGGTCATATGAACGCCAGAAGATTAGAGGTGTTACAAGAGAGTAACAAACATAAAAAAAGAAGAAGGGGAGATAAGGACGATAGATGTTTGATACGGAAGAAGGCGCAAACCACATCAGAGCACCACCCGCCAAACACCCACAATCATTTAAACACTCGGGAAAAAGAGGGAAGACAAACAAAAGTAACCACGGAAGACAGCGTCATTTGTGTCCGGCGCTGACAAAAACGCCTTTTCCTTACTCGCAGCCGTTTCCAGATAAAAAGGCGGTTTGTCAGCGTAACCATTCAGATCAAAAAAAGATTCCTTCCGAAATTGGAATTCCAATTGATACATAAACTAGTCAGTTCTACTTCAATTTTTTTTCCCCCCACACAAGCAGGGTAACTGATCAGGCTATCAATTTAGCATATGTGAGGCGGCGTGGTGGAATTGGTATCATCGTAAAGCTTGTTCAATTGTGTTTATTTGGATGTAAAATATATCCATTTATCTTGAATACAAGTCGAGATATTTGCGAATGAAGAAGAAGGGTGTCACCTGTTTTCAGAGGTAAAATTTGTGAGAAAATGGCCGCCAAAGAGTAGTTATTTCCTTAGCCTAAGAGTCTGTGGTAACTGGAAATTAACATTTATTTTTTTATGCCTTTAACCAACGTTTTTCAGAAAAATCCAAGCAGAAATGAGTTCTTTAATGGGCATGAAAGGAAGTGAACCAAAAAACAAAAATTTGAAAAAAATTCACAAACCAACAGAAAAAAGCAAGTTTCTTCACTTTGATTAATTTGACAAGAGCCTGATTCCACCATGCTGCCTCACATATATAAAAAATATTGAAAAAAAGGCGTTTTGTCAGATCTGGGTCAGATTTGCGTTGTACAGCGCACAGAACGTGATGTAGAGCGTGGACACGCGCGACATACACGCAGTTATTGCCTTATTAGGATTACCTTCAATTTCCTTCCTGGGTTTCCGCCGCTTCCAGCAGATGATGCCGATGATGATGGCGAGGATGATGAGGATGACCACGCTCACACACACCGCAATGATGATGGTCTGGTCATCGCCCGAGGTATCTGGACGGGGGGGGGGTGACGAAACAAAATGTAAACTGACGTGTTTATCTGCCAAAATACATGGATCGTCAGTTAACCTGTCCCCGTAGTTTTACGCAAGAAAAATTCTGCATTTATGCAAAACTGAGCTCAAAAATGAGAAATTATGCGATTCTGTTTATTTTTAACAAAGAATGATAAAGGAAAATAATCAGAAATTATGCAAACAAATGATCAAATTTTGCTAAATTATGCGGGGCGCATAAAACCACAGGGACAGGTTAACCTTTCTCATGGCTTCAGCTTGTGGCCTTCAAACGCTATTTTGGTGGGG